>NC_053022.1:491321995-491336872 GCF_003073215.2 Triticum urartu | reverse complement strand
TCTATTTTTATTGAATCTCGATAGTAGTGACACACATATTCATAGTGTTGAAGCCCAAAGATGCAGAGTTGATAATGATAGTGCAACTTATTTGTGGCACTGCCGTTTAGGTCATATCGGTGTAAAGCGCATGAAGAAACTCCATACTGATGGACTTTTGGAACCACTTGATTATGAATCACTTGGTACTTGCGAACCGTGCCTCATGGGCAAGATGACTAAAACACCGTTCTCCGGTACTATGGAGAGAGCAACAGATTTGTTGGAAATCATACATACAGATGTATGTGGTCCGATGAATATTGAGGATGGACAGCTTCTTCAGGACATCGCTAAGCCGGTTGGGTCCTTGATTTGCTGGAGAGATAGCGGCCAGAGCCCGTTGTGCACCAATATACAATTGTTCAACCAAGTTGTATACTACCTTCAGTTTAATCAACGGGTCTTGGCTCAGATTTTTACTTCATGGACCTGCATATATTTTTAACAGAGTAAGTTGGTGGATTATACTCCGGTTTGGCAAAAATTATGCAAAAGGTCAAATCAGGCAGCTTACCAGAGATAGCAGCGACCATCTGAGACACCCGGCCCTTTAAACCATTCAGCTCTGTTGAAATTTCTTTCAGAGCCGTTTCGGCCATCTCAGCTCGTCGGGTCAGAAGTGTTTTCTCATTTTCCCAAACCTTCTCCTTGGCAGCAAAGCTGGTCTTCAAATTTTCCGTTGCAGAAAGACTCATTTGCATTTTGGAAGTGGAAGATTTGATTTCGGACTCCTGACTTGCTAGCCGGGTCTTTGCATCCGACAACTGAGAGTTCATTCAGACAAGGCATTCTGTGAAACATTCAGATAAGTCAATACTTGGTTTCCAATTCAAATATTCAAATTCAAGATTCAAGTCTCAAAGTACTTTACGAGTAAACCACTTGACACTTGGGGGCTAATGTATGCCAAATCAAATTTTTACGACTCTACAAACATATTTAAAGTCCCAAGTCCCTTACAAAGTAACAACACTTGGCACTTGGGGGCTAATGTACGCAGTTTAGCAAATTTATCAAGGTTAAACCGGAGGATTAAGTATTTTGAAGACAGTTTTAAATTCTAAAGTACCGATTCATTGATGGTCAAAATAAACCGGTCCTTGGGGACTATAGGTGAAGTTTTTTGTTTCTATCAATATCAGGCAAAGATTCAGAGGTAAAAGTCTCGGACTGTACTTTAAGCCTACATGTTATTCTGTTTCTCTCATAATCTGAAGACTTGGGGGCTGCAGGAATATTAGTAAACCGGAAACAACGTACCTCATACTTCAACTAAAGCTGCTTGACCATCTCGATCTCAGACTCACGACCGGAGTGTACATGACTGAGATAGCCGGATAAGATATCACTGGCATTGAGACGGTCATAATTGGCAACATCAAAGTGAATCTTCTGCCTCTCCAATGCTTCTTGCTTTGCTATGCACCGAGCCAACACCGTTGGGTTCCCCGGTTCAACAAAGCGGATCCCAGTAATTTGAACATCTTGAACATGTGGAGATGGCGGGTCCAGCTGTAGAAGGATTCATAGTGGCTTTGTCAAGGGACGGCTCCAGAGGATTTTCTTCATTGACAATAGGCGGGTCTTCTAGGGCGTTAGTTAATGGAGAAGGCGGCCTAGCCGGGTCAGATGCTAGTACTGGCGGATCTTCCGCCGGTTTTGCTGCCTTCGCCTTCTTGGATTTAGCCTGACCGCTAAGGAAAAAATATTGCAGGATAGTCAGCATCAAGATACAATTGATCAACCCGGAAGAAAAGAGGATTTCTGATTACCCAGGAGCAGTCTTGAAAGCCGAAAATTGTGTTTGTGAGGAGTCGCCTGAGGAACGAGACACCTCCTGAAAAGGTAAAAGAAAGGAGTTAAAAGAAATACAAGGAGCAGGATTCATTAAAACAAGTTAAGGACAATAATAAATAAACCTCGTTCGGGCGTTTCCGAGGGGTCTGTTGAAGGATGACAACCGGTTCATCTTCAATATCAACTTCACGGCGGCTTTCATGTTGCTGCTTTTTCAAATGAAAGTTGGGGTCCAAGTGAGCTAAGGGGTTAGAAAACCTTACTTTACAGATCACTCGTTGAACTTTGTATCTTGGTAAGGGCTCTGAGTTGGAGGAAATGATAGTTACCTCTGCTTCCTCGGCCTGATTGGCCCCAGTGTCATCCTGGTAAGGATCAGTGTCAATAAGATTGTTAAAAAGTTGTCCAAGGGAATCAAGGGCTACCTCTGAGTCAGACGTGTCATCAAGTTTCATTAAATCTTCAACAGTGGTTTTCTTCTTCTTCTTCTTCTTCTTCTTCATTCTCCGGGTCAATTTCTTGGCGTTCATGGCGGCAAGTTTCGCCTTCTTGGCAGCTTCGTGATCATATTTCACTTTCCAAAAGTCAGAGTTGGCCTACAAATACAAGAGGAAAAATCAGTGATAAACAATACGACTGGACAAAATACAAAGGAACGATCAGAATGTCCTTACTTCTGGTACCGGGTTAAGCTTACAGAAAGGATTTAACCCAACAACACTGCAGTCTTCATACTTCGCATTCACCAGAAGGTTTGACATTGCGACAATGTCCTCCTCGGTTAGTTGAACCGGGGTATGACGGAGAGAGTCGTCCGGTTCTCCACCATATTCATACATCAATTTTGAACGACGGCTTAATGGAATAATCCGCCATGAGATCCAGCAGTGGGTTAGATTGACTCCGGTTAAACCATTCCCCAACAAACCGTTGATTCTTCTGATAGATGGAAGCAGCTTCTTGCGTTCAGCAATGGTAAGTTTATCTGGCAGGGCGAACTTGGGGTCAAGACAATTGGGGCGGTAACCCGGCAGTGGCTTCTCGTTGGCGGCTGAGATGTCCTGACAGTAAAACCAAGTTTAGTTCCAGTCCTTTGGGTGACTTTGTAAAACTATGAGAGGGAAGACAGCACCCTGCCGGCGCTGAATTGAGATGCCTCCAAGTTCTAAGCTAAGGCCATTGGTGCACTCGTTCTGCCGGTTCAGATAGAAGTACTCTCTAAATAGTTCCACAGTCGGCTCTTGCTGAACATATACCTCATAGAGCACTTGGAAGTTACAGATATTGGATATGGAATTGGGCCCAATATCCTGAGGATGGAGTTTGAAAAAGTGAAGAACTTCTTTGAAAAACTTTGAACCGGGCGGCGAAAAGCCCCGGTTCATGTGGTCAGTAAAGACGATCACTTCGCCGTCTTTTGGATTGGGTCGTTCTTCTTCCGGGTCAGGAGCATGATAAGACATGATGCTTCTTGAGGGTAGAAACCCAATGAGGAAGAACTCTTTTAAACGCTCCTCAGTTATGGTTGAGGCGACCCAATTGCAGATGGTGGGTGTCTTTGACGGCATGACATGTAAGGGACTGAAAAGGGGAAAACAACATGCCGGTTCAATTTACAGTTAAAGGGTTGAAGTTGTAAAACAAGTAACGGCGGCTTAACTAAGGGCTAATGACATATAAGGAAAAGAAAGCCGGAGTGGTAAGCCGCCATGACTACTTTCTCAGAAAGCAGATTCAGCTAAGTGTTGGCATAAACAAGTTTCACCAAGCTATCATTACTATTTTGGATCAAATGGCTGTCCCAAAAAGAAAATATTCTAGACCTAAAAATCCAGTACAGATGAGTTTATCAGCTAACAAAGCATCTATACAGGAGAAAAGAGATCTACTTATCAAAAATGAATGCCAAACTACCGCACAGTTCTACACTATCGGACGATCAGGAAGGCATCGGAGTGAAATCTACCAAGAGTCTGTGACGAACACGACGAACTCGAGAACTCGCATGCAGATCTAAGGCAAAGGAAGGGACTATACAGATGCAGGGCACTGCGAGGTTCGTCGCGTTCTCTGGTCAAATCAGGTCCAAATGCATGGCCGAGGAAGAAGACAGAAATGACAGCGCGGCGCAAGCTCGGCAGCAGCGAAACAACGAGAGGAGGAAGACAACCAAAGGGGGAGAATGAAAAAGACCTAAGTCACCTATTTATAAGGGAGTGCGAACAGGCGGGCGCGAAAATCAAGGAGACCCGAATAATGATTATCCAACTAAACGCCTCGATTCTCGGAAGGCATAAAAATGAAAGATCCGTTGGAAGATGACATCATGAAAGTTTTTTGTGTTTTCAAAGATGACATCACGGCGGGTTACAGAAGTTTTCAGACAGAGGAGATTCCACCTAAGTATTGAAGATTGACAAAGAACAAAGTTCAAAGTCAACCTGGGGCCTAATGTTGGGATACTACCAGTATGACCCGCCCAGGAGGGGCCGGGTCAGCCCTAATGGCGGGTTACATAAGAAGCCCGATAAACATTCAAGATGATAGTTTACTAAATGTATAGAAGGCCCAAAGGCCTGGGGCCGGCTTAAGGCCTGATACTGTAAACCGCTCGTATGTAAGGAAAGACTTGTAAAGAAAGGCATGTAAAGGAAGTCACGAGCCGGACACGATTATGAGCCGGCCGGGACTCTGTAGGCCACCAGGCGTCAACCCGTGTATATAAGGGGACGACCCGGTGGCGTTTAGGGAGAGAACAACCAAGTCGATAACCAAAGCCGGCGAGTTAAGCCTCTTGGAGATCGAACTCAGCAATACCAATCCACAACGAGCTTTTACCTTCATCGTAAGGGGCCGAACTAGTATAAAAACTCTCGTGTGTCCTTTCCGATAACCCTTTAAGCTCCAATGCATGCCCTACACAAGTCTTGCTCTAGACTCGCGGTCAACTCCGAACATACCTACTCAGGTGAACTCACTAAGAGAGAGGTCCTAAGTTTGGGTGGTATTTAAACTATCCATCGAAATCCCTGATGTATGAAATGCGATGCACCAGTACAAATAGAACAAGAGGTAAAGACTTAACCAACATTACTATTACCCGCATCCGCTGCTCTTCAACCTCCTCCACGTTAATAGTGGTCATGTCCTTGTTGAATGGATTGGGCTCTTCCCACGCCCCAATTTCCGTTTCAGCTACTCAGGCATTCCAGGCATAGTTCCAGTCTCGCACTTGAAGCAAGACGTACTTAGATCTCGCTTTGGTCGGTGTTGGCTTGGGGCGGTTCGATTGTTATTGCTCTGCTCATTCCCATTCCCATTCTTAGTACTATTGTGGTTATGCGATCCTCCTTCAGTGTGGTTATGACCTCCATGGTTATGAACAAGTCCTCCCGAGTTCGGGGTTAGGCGAGGCTTCTGCTGAGCTCCTGAGTTATACCTCCCTTGTCCATACTTACTCTTACGGCTCTCAATCTGCTGCTGCTTCCCTTCAATGATAAGAGCCTTATCTACCAACTCCTGGTAGATGTTGAAGGTTGCTACCATCAACTGCATACTCATCTCATCATTTAGCCCTTCCATAAACTTCTCCTGCTTCACGGCATCTGTGGCCACATCGTCAGGGGCATAGCGAGATAGCTTGCTAAACTCATCCACGTACTGAGCCACAGTACGGTTCCCCTGGCGTAAGTTGCGAAACTCACGCTTCTTCAGATTCATGGCTCCAGTTGAGACATGGGTTGTGCGGAAAGCTTGCTGAAACTGGTCCCAAGTGACGTTGGCTATGGGGAAAGTGGCCGTGTAATTCTCCCACCATGAGGCTGCTGGTCCATCCCATTGATTTGCAGCAAAGCGCACCTTCTCAGCATCTGTGCAACCTGCGGTGGCCAACTCCCTTCCAATACGGCGTAGCCAATCATCAGCAACTATAGGCTCGGTGCTACTGGAAAACACCGGCGGTTGTAACCTTAGAAAACGGGCTAGGTTGTCCACTAGCGGCGGGTTGTTGTTGTTGTTGCCCTGGTTCTGAACTAGCAATTGCATCAAGGTGTTCTGCTGCTAGATCAACTGAGTGAGCTCTGGCGGGAAGGCAAATCCGGGGTCACGTCTCGGAGGCATCTGATGGGTTTAGATGGAAGAGATTAGAATAGAATGAGGTCTAATGAGAAGGCACTACCCATATGCACATGAGACAAACACAATAATTTCACTCAATCAATCAAGCAAGGGCATACAAGCGGTCTAGAACTATCGCAAAAGTGCTCAACTACCACTGAATACATGGGGGAATACTACTAGTCATTGGATGGTCATCTAGAAATTTGGATCGGTGGAAGATTCCATGATATCTGCTCCAGCTTCGTCTTCAAAGTCATCATCACTAGGGTCGGAGTCGGTGGCGTCGATGATGATGTGGTCCTCCGGACGAATCTCCTTGGGTTCTTCATCTTCTTCTACTGGAGTGGGGTCTCCATGAATATTCCGATCTTCTTAATCAGGTCGTCATTCTTCTCCAGTAGTGTCGCAATTTCCTCCTCATATCCATCGCCTGTATACTTAAGTTCTTCTTCCAGCTCAATGATCCTTGTCTTCGCCTTCTTCAAATCTATCATGTCTGCGCACATCTGATTCTCCTGGCGTCGAATGTGTTGGTTTAGTTCCTGGATGAAAGCTGCAATTGATCTATCCTTCCTGGTGCTGATCATCTCCCATTGCTCGTCTCGGCGCCCATATATCTAGTAGATAGTGTCCTTAAGATCCTTGTGATATACTTCTCCAATACGTCCTATGGTGATGTGAGCTGCCATACTCTTTCCTGAACTCCAGGTTGGTGTGTCGGAGGAAAATTCTATAGGTTTAGTGACTGTCGTGAAGGTCCTTCCTGGAATTTGAACTTGAATCATCCATCGCTCCTCTTCTGGTAAAGTGGCGTTGTATGTCCCGGTGAAGCTTGGTATTCCAATGTTCAAGTACGTCGTGACTTCCTTCAAGTGTCGTCCAAAAGGTGATTCTTCCTCCGGTTGTGCAAACTTGTTCTTCATCTCCGCCATCCTAAAGAGTAGAGAATTGAGAGGAGTCAGAATTGAGTAGAGAAGAGTGATCTATGTCTTTAGCATAGTGGTCGTGTCCTACACTCAGCGTGTACTCTGATACCATCTTTGTAGCGACCCGACCTCAAACGGTGAAGTCTCTGTGGTTCAGTGTCATCCATGGATCGGTAATGCTGACACCGTACTCAAAAGATTTATAACAGAGTAGCAATCACACACTTATTACATCGGATGTCTCAAAAGAGAATTTATTACAATAAATATGGCTTAAAGCCATCTAATACAATAACAGCGGAAGGCTTGGAAGATAAAGTGAGTCCATCAAGTCCAACGGCATAGCTGAGCAGCACGACAACGACCTAACGAACCTTACTCCTCGTCTGAAAAGTCTGCAACATAATACGTTGCAGCCCGAAAATGGGTCAGCACATGGAATATGCTGGCAAAGTAACACAGTAGAGCAAGAACGGAATAATGCTATCACTACATGCATATTTGGCTGGTGGAAAGCTCTATGGTTACAATTTTTTTTGCGAAAAGCCAATTTTTCCCTACAACAAAGGAATAGATTTTAATTTAACTATCATGGTAGTTGAAACATCATTGAGAAGGTTCCTCCAACTCAATCCCAATTAAAGTGATTAACAACCCAACAATATTAATTAAGAGTGATGAGATACTTAAGATACTCCAAGTACTAGATACTCAAGATTGTCCATAACCGGGGACACGGCTAACCATGATTAGTTTATACACTCTGCAGAGGTTTGCACACTTTTCCCCACAAGACTCGATCGCCTCCGTTGGATTTCTCGCACTACATGGTGTTTGAGAAACGGATGACCGAGACACAGTCTTTCAGAAACATTAGCTCTCTACTCCGAACAGACCATACCAAACCTACATCCCTCTACCAGCTGATCTGCCTCTTCAAGAGCTTCACGTAACTTACTCAACTATGCTAGAGCCCATAATAGCTTGTGGCTGCACACGGAAGTTACTAGCATGAATCATCTCAGTTCCCTTTGAGTCTGGGTGGCGGTCCATAGGAAGATCACACGGGTACTCCGGGATTTCCAAAAATATAGGCAACACTGGGTACTCCAGGTGCCTCAATCCACCCAGATGTGTATTTAAGTTGCCACCTTAAGTTGAACCATTAATTTAACAATCTCACATTTTTCATGGATTTCACTCACCCAAACCACGTCTACGAGCATAGCATAGCAATATAAGCAACGCGTAGAAGTAACTCCCAGGGTTTGAATGTAACAGGGTAATAGGTTCTACCTCATCAACTACTTCCCAACCCACATGTTAATGACATCCTAATCATGCAATGTTTGAGGATTGGAACTAATGCATAAAAACTGGGTGATAAAGAGATATGATCAAAGTGTTACTTGCCTTGCTGACGATCCGCGTAACCTAGGGACTCCAAATAACATGCTTCACACTCCGGGAATTCTATCGCAAACAAACAATAGCATACATAAGCAGCAATCAAAGAAGCACGGGTAAAACTCAAATAAGAAGATCTAACCGGAAAGTTCAACTTAAGAACTCCGGTTTGCAAAAAGAAATGAACCAAACGGAGCAACGAAACTCAAACGGCGAAAGAAACAAGATCCGTTGACTAATCTGGAACTAGGTCAAATTTTACAGTACCAAAATCTTGTTCAAGTTGGTTAAGCGGAAAGAGGGTCTCGAGACGAAGATCTAGGCGCTTGAATCGCCTGATTCCGACTAACGAGCGAAAAGATAAACTGAGACAAAAATCGGATCAGAAATCGCGATCAAGAATAATCACGGAAAATCCAATAAAAGAAAACTGACGAACAGGCTAACGAACGAGCGTTCATTATCTATAACTAACGAGCGAAAACCGTTCGTTAAAACGAACGTACGGACGAACGTTCGCCAAATAGAAGAACCGGGAAAAAACCGGCGAACCAAAAAAACGAACTAGGGTTTTTCTAAAAAAAACCCAATTGGTTTTCTAAAAAAACCGGCGGCGGCGAAACGGCGCGTTACCTCTCTGGCGAGGCTCCGGGCGAGGCGGGGCTCGGGCGACGGTGCGGCGGGCTAGCGGGGCGGCGGGGCGAGGCGGCACAACGCGGCGAGGGGTGGCGGCGGCGGCGGTGCAGCGGCGATGGCAAGGCGCGGGAGCGGCGCCGCGGCTCGGGAGACGGCGGCGCAGCTCGAATGCAATTTTGAAAACGTGCAATTTTTCTAATGCAAATAAAATCCAAATAATGTCTAATAAATGATTTTAATATTTTTCCTCTAGTATTTCAGTTATTTCGGAGAAGTCATATTATCTCATCTCATATATTTTATTATGAAATATTTTTCGGAGAGAAAAATAATCAAAATCAAAAATCCTCGTTTCATTATTTGATAAAAACCAAATATGAAAACCGGGAAATCCCCAACTGTCTCCGAGGGTCCTTGATAACCCACAAGTATAGGGGATCGCAATAGCTTTCGAGGGTAGAGTATTCAACCCAAATTTATTGATTCAACACAAGGGGAGCCAAAGAATATTCTCAAGTATTAGCAGCTGAGTTGTCAATTCAACCACACCTGGAAACTTAGTATCTGTAGCAAAGTGTTTAGTAGCAAAGTAATATGATAGTGGTGGTAGCGGCAACAAAAGTAAAGACAGCAAAAGTAATGTTTTTGGTATTTTGTAGTAATTGTAACAGTAGCAGCGGGAAAGTAAATAAGCAAGAACCAGTATATGGAAAACTCGTAGGCATCGGATCAGTGATGGATAATTATGCCGGATGCGGTTCATCATGTAACAGTCATAACATAGGGTGACACAGAACTAGCTCCAGTTCATCAATGTAATGTAGGCATGTATTCCGTATATAGTCATACATGCTTATGGAAAAGAACTTGCATGACATCTTTTGTCCTACCCTCCCGTGGCAGCGGGGTCCTATTGGAAACTAGGGGATATTAAGGCCTCCTTTTAGTAGAGAACCGGAACAAAGCATTAGCACATATTGAATACATGAACTGCTCAAACTATGGTCATCACCGGGAGTGGTCCCGATTATTGTCACTTCGGGGTTGCCGGATCATAACACATAGTAGGTGACTATAGACTTGCAAGATATGATCTAGAACTCACATATATTCATGAAAACATAATAGGTTCAGATCTGAAATCATGGCACTCGGGCCCTAGTGACAAGCATTAAGCATAGCAAAGTCATAGCAACATCAATCTCAGAACATAATGGATACTAGGGATCAAACCCTAACAAAACTAACTCGATTACATGATAAATCTTATCCAACCCATCACCGTCCAGCAAGCCTACGATGCAATTACTCACGCACGGCGGTGAGCATCATGAAATTGGTGATGGAGGATGGTTGATGATGACGACGGCGACGAATCCCCCTCTCCGGAGCCCCGAACGGTCTCTAGATCAGCCCTCCCGAGAGGTTTTAGGGCTTGGCGGCGGCTCCGTATCGTAAAACGCGATGATTTCTTCTCTCTGATTTTTTTCTCCGAAAGCAAATATATAGAGTTGGAGTTGGCGTCGGAGGGTCAACAGGGGGCCCACGAGGTAGGGGCGCGCCCTAGGGGGGCGCCCCCCAACCTCGTGGAAAGGGTGTGGGCCCCCTGCTCTTCATATTTGGCGAGGATTTTTTATTGTTTTTTCTAAGACCTCCCGTGAAGTTTCAGGTCATTCCGAGAATATTTGTTTTCTGCACATAAAACAACATCATGGTAATTCTGCTGAAAACAGCGTCCGTCCGGGTTAGTTCCATTCAAATCATACAGGATAGAGTCCAAAACAAGGGCAAAAGTGTTTGGAAAAGTAGATACGACGGAGACGTATCAGTCCTTGAGCTGCTTAGGATTTTCGAGGATTGCGGAACGAAAATGCAATAAAATTTGATATGCAAGAATGACCTATGTATAACATTCCAAATTGAAAATTTGGGATGTTACAAACCTACCCCCCTTAAGATGAATCTCGCCCTCGAGATTCGGGTTGGCTAGAGAACAGGTGTGGGTGGTCTTTGCGAAGATCATCCTCTCGTTCCCAGGTGGCTTCCTCCTCGGTATGGTGGCTCCACTGAACTTTGCAAAAATTGATCACCTTGCTGCGGGTGACTCGGCTGGCAAACTCAAGAATCTTAACTGGCTTTTCCTCATAAGTCAAATCACTGTCCAACTGAATCGCCTCCAAGGGTACTGTATCTCTTAACGGTATATCGGCCATCTCAGCATGACACTTCTTCAACTGTGAAACGTGGAACACGTCATGAACTCCTGACAATCCTTCGGGTAACTCCAACTTGTAGGCAACTTCTCCCATCCGTTCCAAAACACGATACGGTCCTAAAAATCTCGAGGCTAACTTTCCTTTAACTCCTTGATCAAGTCTGGCCCAAAGAACTGTCGGTCTCCTACTTCATCCCACATCAACGGCGTTCTGCACCTTCGTCCATACAGGGCTTCGAACGATGCCATCTTCAAACTGGCTTGGTAGCTATTGTTGTATGAGAACTCTGCGTAAGGCAAATTGTCATCCCATCTAGATCCATAATCTAGCGCACACGCTCTCAACATATCTTCCATAATCTGGTTGACTCTCTCGGTCTGTCCATCCGTCTGCGGGTGAAATGCAGTACTGAACTCCAATCTCATACCCAAAGTCTGGTGTAACTGATGCCAAAACTTTGAGGTAAACTGCGTTCCTCTATCTGATACGATGGTCCTAGGAACTCCATGCAGACATACGATCCTGGACATATATATCTTGGCCAACTTCGCACTTGTATAAGTGGTTTTCACTGGGATAAAGAGAGCCACTTTGGTCAAGCGATCAACTACTACCCATATGGAATAATATCCTGATTTGGTCCTGGGCAATCCGGTGATAAAGTCCATGCCAAGTTTATCCCACTTCCATTCGGGTATTGGCATAGGCTGTAACAATCCTGCCGGCTTTTGATGCTCTGCCTTCACTCTCTGACATACATCACATACGGCTACGTACTCGGCAATATCCTTCTTCATCCCTGTCCACCAGAAACGTTCCTTCAAATCCAGATACATCTTGGTGTTTCCGGGGTGTATCGAGTATGGTGAGTCATGGGCCTCCTGTAGTATTAACTTCCTGATCTCTGTGTTATTGGGAACGTATATCCGGTCCTCAAACCATAAGGTATCATGCTCATCCTCACGAAAACCTTTGGCCTTTCCTTTGCTCATTTTCTCCTTTATCTCGGCAATCTCTTTGTCATCCTTCTGAGCTTCTCGAATCTTACCCAACAGCGTCGACTGAACTTCCATTATTGCAACAAAACCTCTAGGAACAATCTCTAATCGAAGTTCCATGATATCCTCTGCTAACTCCTTTGGCACTCCCTTACTCGCAAGCATATTAGCATAACTCTTCCGGCTCAAAGCGTCTGCTACGACATTGGCCTTTCCTGGATGATAGTGCAGCTTCATGTCATAATCCTTCATAAGCTCCAACCATCTCCTCTGCCTAAGGTTCAGTTCCTTCTGTGTGAAGATGTACTTTAAACTCTTATGATTCGTGTACACATCACAACGGTTTCCAATAAGGTAATATCTCCAAGTCTTCAATGCATGCACTACGGCTGCTAACTCCAAATCATGCATGGCATAATTCAACTCGTGAGGTTTTAGTTGTCGTGAGGCATACGAAACAACTCTTCCGTCCTGCATAAGCACACATCCAAGTCCCAAGCGAGAGGCGTCGCAATACACTTGGAAATCCTTATGTATATCTGGCAGTGCAAGCACTGGGGCTGTAGTCAAACGTTTCTTCAACTCCTGGAAACTTGCCTCGCAATCTGCCGTCCATTTAAACTTGGTATCCTTCTTCAATAACTCCGTCATTGGCTTCACAATCTTGGAAAAATTCTCAATGAATCTCCGATAGTATCCTGCGAGTCCAAGAAAACTGCGGATCTCGCTAACTGAAGTGGGTGCTAACCATTCAGTGACTGACTGAACCTTGCTGGGGTCTACTGCTATACCTTCTCCTGATATAACATGTCCAAGGAATCCGACTTCCTTCAACCAAAACTCGCATTTGCTGAACTTGGCATACAACTGGTGTTCCCTGAGTTTCTCGAGAACTAATCGCAAATGCTCCTTGTGCTCCTCTTCATTCTTCGAGTATACCATAATATCACCAATAAACACCACAACAAACTTGTCCAAATATTCCATGAATACCTTGTTCATCATGCTCATGAAATAGGCAGGGGCGTTGGTCAGTCCAAACGACATGACCATATACTCATATAATCCGTAAGTCATGGTGAATGCTGTCTTTGGTATATCTTTCTCTCGAATCTTCAACTGATGGTATCTCGATCGCAAATCGATCTTCGAAAACACCTTAGCTCCTTGCAGCTGATCAAACGGATCATTGATCATCGGCAGTGGGTACTTGTTCTAGATCGTCACTTCATTCAAGGCCCGATAATCAACAACCATTCTTAGGGATTTATCCTTCTTATCAACCAAAAGCACTGGGGCTCCCCAAGGTGATGAATTGCTTGGAATGTATCCTTTCTCCAATAA
The DNA here is from genome assembly GCF_003073215.2 of Triticum urartu. Classification (NCBI taxonomy): domain Eukaryota; kingdom Viridiplantae; phylum Streptophyta; class Magnoliopsida; order Poales; family Poaceae; genus Triticum; species Triticum urartu. Next base: position 491,323,387 of record NC_053022.1, on the reverse strand, counting down.
CTCCTTGATCTGTTTCTAAATTTCTTCCAGATCATTCGCGGGCATCCGATAGGGTCTCTTGGATATTGGCCCTGTCCCTGGCAATAGCTGTATCAAAAACTTGATGTCTCGATCCGGTGGCATGCCTGGTAACTCCTCTGGAAAAACATCTGGGTAATCCCTCACTACAGGTCACTTCCTCCTGAACAACTCCCGTGAGGGTATTCACTTGGCTCCTCCTAGGCACATGCCCAGATACATACTTAATCCTTTTTCCCTACGGGGTGGTGAGATAAATCGACTTACTAGCACAGTCAATACTTCCTCCATACTTTGACATCCAGTCCATGCCTAATATCACATCCAATCCTTGTGACTCCAAGATAATTAGTTCGGACGGAAAAACATGGGTGCCAATGGTTAGGGGTATCTAGTCGCACCATCGACTAGCCATATACTCTGCTCTAGGTGAACTCACTAAGAGAGGGGTCCTAAGGGTTTGGGTTGGTAGTTTAAACTTATCCACGAATCCCCTTGATATGTATGAATGCGATGCACCAGTATCAAATAGAACAAGAGCAGTAAATGACTTAACCAAAAACTTACCTATTACCGTGTCCGGCTGCTCTTCAACCTCCTCCACGTTAATGCGGTTCACTTGTCCTTTGTTGAATGGATTGGGCTTCTTCCCAACGCTCCCATTTCCGTTTCCATTCTTTCCTTCAGGGCATTCTGTGGCATAGTGTCCAGTCTTTCCGCACTTGAAGCAAGTAACGTGACTTAGATCTCTCTTGGCGGGTGTGGCTGGATTGGGGAGGTTCTGATTGTTATTGGCTCCATTCCCATTCCCATTCTTAGTACCATTGTGGTTATGCGATCCTCCTCCGGTGTGGTTATGACCTCCATGGTTATGAACAAGTCCTCCCGAGTTCGGGGTTAGGCGAGGCTTCTGCTGAGCTCCTGAGTTATACCTCCCTTGTCCATACTTCCTCTTACGGCTCTCAATCTGTTGCTGCTTCCCTTCAATCATAAGAGCCTTATCTACCAACTCCTGGTAGTTGTTGAAGGTTGCTACCATCAACTGCATACTCATCTCATCATTCAGCCCTGCCATAAACTTCTCCTATTTCGCGGCATCTATGGCCACATCATCAGGGGCATAGCGAGATAGCTTGCTAAACTCATCCACGTACTGAGCCACAGTACGGTTCCCCAGGCGTAAGTTGCGAAACTAACACTTCTTCAGATTCATGGCTCCATTCGAGACATGGGCTGTGCGGAAAGCTTGCTGGAACTGGTCCCAAGTGACGTTGGCTATGGGGAAAGTGGTCGTGTAATTCACCCACCATGAGGCTGTTGGTCCATCCAATTGATGTGCGGAAAAGCGCACCTTCTCAGCATCTGTGCAACCTG
>NC_053022.1:491232047-491320995 GCF_003073215.2 Triticum urartu | reverse complement strand
GAACCTGTCTCACGTAAGAGTACGTGTAAGGTCGGTCCGGGCCGCTTCATCCCACGATGCCGCCGAATCAAGATAAGACTAGTAACGGCAAGCATATTGAACAAAATCAACGCCCACAACTACTTTGTGTTCTACTCGTGCAAGAGAACTACGCATAGACCTAGCTCATGATGCCACTGTTGGGGAACGTTGCAGAAAACAAAAATTTTCCTACTCGTTTCACCAAGATCCATCTAGGAGTTCATCTAGCAACGAGTGATTAGATGCATCTACGTACCTTGTAGATCGCGAGCGGAAGCGTTCAAAGAACGGGGATGATGTAGTCGAACACGACGTGATTCAAATCACCGATGATCAAGCACCGAACGGACGGTGCCTCCGCGTTCAACACACGTACGGAACGGATGACGTCTCCTCCTTTCTTGATCCAGCAAGGGGGAAGAGAGGTTGATGAAGATCCAGCAGCACGACGGTGTGGTGGTGGATGCAGGGTGTCACAGTAGCAGGGCTTCGCCTATACTACGAGAGAGAGACGTAACGGGGAGAGAGGAAGCACCAAAGGCTGAGGTATGAAATCCCTCCTCTCCCCCACTATATATAGGAGGGCCAAGGGGGGGTGGTGCGCAGCCTAGGAGATCCAATCTCCTAGGTGCGGCGGCCAGGGGAGGGTTTCCCTCCCCCCCAAGGCACCTCGGGGTGCCTTCCACCACTTGGACTCCTCCGTGGTGGAAACCCTAGGCGCATGGGCCTAGTAGGGCTGGTGCCCTTGGCCCATGAAGGCCAAGGCGCACCCCCTACAGCCCATGTGGCCCCCCGAGACAGGTGGCCCCACCCGGTGGGCCCCCGGGACCCCTCCGGTGGTCCCGGTACAATACCGATAACCCCGAAACTTGTCCCGATGGCCGAAACAGCACTTCCTATATATAATTCTTTACCTCCGGACCATTCCGGAACTCCTCGTGACGTCCGGGATCTCATCCGGGACTCCGAACAACATTCGGGTTACTGCATATTCATATCTTCATTACCCTAGCGTCACCGAACCTTAAGTGTGTAGACCCTACGGGTTCGGGAGACAAGCAGACATGACCGAGACGACTCTCCGGTCAATAACCAACAGCGGGATCTGGATACCCATGATGGCTCCCACATGCTCCACGATGATCTCATCGGATGAACCACGATGTCGAGGATTAATCAACCCCGTATACAATTCCCTTTGTCAATCGGTATGTTACTTGCCCGAGACTCGATCGTTGGTATCCCAATACCTTGTTCAATCTCGTTACCGGCAAGTCACTTTACTCATACCTTAATGCATGATCCCGTGATCAACCACTTGGTCACCTTGAGCTCATAATGATGATGCATTACCGAGTGGGCCCAGTGATACCTCTCCGTTATATGGAGTGACAAATCCCAGTCTCGATCCGTGTCAACCCAACAGACACTTTCGGAGATACCTGTAATGCACCTTTATAGTCACCCAGTTACGTTGTGAAGTTTGATACACCCAAAGCACTCCTAAGGTATCCGGGAGTTACACGATCTCATGGTCAAAGGAAAAGATACTTGACATTGGAAAAGCTCTAGCAAACGAACTACACGATCTTTGTACTATGCTTAGGATTGGGTCTTGTCCATCACATCATTCTCCTAATGATGTGATCCCGTTATCAATGACATCCAATGTCCATAGCCAGGAAATCATGACTATCTGTTGATCAACGAGCTAGTCAACTAGAGGCTTACTAGGGACATATTATGGTCTATGTATTCACACATGTATTATGTTTCCGGTTAATACAATTCTAGCATGAATAATAAACATTTATCATGATATAAGGAAATAAATAATAACTTTATTATTGCCTCTAGGGCATATTTCCTTCAGTCTCCCACTTGCACTAGAGTCAATAATCTAGATTACACAGTAATGATTCTAACACCCATGGAGCCTTGGTGCTGATCATGTTTTGCTCGTGGAAGAGGCTTAGTCAACGGGTCTGCAACATTCAGATCCGTATGTATCTTGCAAATCTCTATGTCTCCCACCTGGACTAGATCCCGGATGGAATTGAAGCGTCTCTTGATGTGCTTGGTTCTCTTGTGAAATCTGGATTCCTTTGCCAAGGCAATTGCACCAGTATTGTCACAAAAGATTTTCATTGGACCCGATGCACTAGGTATGACACCTAGATCGGATATGAACTCCTTCATCCAGACTCCTTCATTTGCTGCTTTCGAAGCAGCTATGTACTCCGCTTCACATGTAGATCCTGCCACAACGCTTTGTTTAGAACTGCACCAACTGACAGCTCCACCGTTTAATGTAAACACGTATCCGGTTTGCGATTTAGAATCGTCCAAATCAGTTTCAAAGCTTGCATCAACGTAACCTTTTACGATGAGCTCTTTGTCACCTCCATATATGAGAAACATATCCTTAGTCCTTTTCAGGTATTTCAGGATGTTCTTGACCGCTGTCCAGTGATCCACTCCTAGATCACTTTGGTACCTTCCTGCTAGACTTATAGCAAGGCACACATCAGGTCTGGTACACAGCATTGCATACATGATAGAGCCTATGGCTGAAGCACAGGGAACATCTTTCATTTTCTCTCTATCTTCTGCAGTGGTCGGGCATTGAGTCTTACTCAACTTCACACCTTGTAACACAGGCAAGAACCCTTTCTTTGCTTGATCCATTTTGAACTTCTTCAAAACTTTGTCAAGGTATGTGCTTTGTGAAAGTCCAATTAAGCGTCTTGATCTATCTCTATAGATCTTAATGCCTAATAGCAGCTTTACCGAGGTCTTTCATTGAAAAACTCTTATTCAAGTATCCCTTTATGCTATCCAGAAATTATATATCATTTCCAATTAGTAATATGTCATCCACATATAATATCAGAAATGCTACAGAGCTCCCACTCACTTTCTTGTAAATACATGCTTCTCCAAAAGTCTGTATAAAACCAAATGCTTTGATCACACTATCAAAGTGTTTATTCCAACTCCGAGAGGCTTGCACCAGTCCATAAATGGATCGCTGGAGCTTGCACACTTTGTTAGCTCCCTTTGGATCGACAAAACCTTCTGGTTGCATCATATATAACTCTTCTTCCAGAAATCCATTCAGGAATGCAGTTTTGACATCCATCTGCCAAATTTCATAATCATAAAATGCGGCAATTGCTAACATGATTCGGACAGAGTTAAGCATCGCTACGGGTGAGAAGGTCTCATCATAGTCAATCCCTTGAACTTTCCGAAAACCTTTTGCGACAAGTCGAGCTTTGTAGACAGTAATATTACCGTCAGCGTCAGTCTTCTTCTTGAAGATCCATTTATTCTCAATTGCTTGCCGATCATCGGGCAAGTCAACCAAAGTCCATACTTTGTTCTCATACATGGATCCCATCTCAGATTTCATGGCTTCAAGCCATTTTGCGGAATCTGGGCTCACCATCGCTTCTTCATAGTTCGTAGGTTCATCATGATCTAGTAGCATGACTTCCAGAACAGGATTACCGTACCACTCTGGCGCGGATCTCACTCTGGTTGATCTACGAGGTTCAGTAGTATCTTGTTCTGAAGTTTCATGATCATCATCATTAGCTTCCTCACTAACTGGTGTAGGTGTCACAGAAACAATTTTCTGTGATGCACTACTTTCCAATAAGGGAGCAGGTACAGTTACCTCGTCAAGTTCTACTTTCCTCCCACTCACTTCTTTCGAGAGAAACTCCTTCTCCAGAAAGTTTCCGAACTTAGCAACAAAAAGTCTTGCCTTCGGATCTATGATAGAAGGTGTATCCAATAGTCTCCTTTGGATATCCTATGAAGACACATTTCTCCGATTTGGGTTCGAGCTTATCAGGTTGAAGCTTTTTCACATAAGCATCGCAGCCCCAAACTTTCAGAAACGACAACTTTGGTTTCTTGCCAAACCATAGTTCATAAGGCGTCGTCTCAACGGATTTTGATGGTGCCCTATTTAACGTGAATGCAGCCGTCTCCAAAGCATAACCCCAAAACGATAGCGGTAAATCAGTAAGAGACATCATAGATCGCACCATATCTAGTAAAGTACGATTACGACGTTCGGACACACCATTACGCTGTGGTGTTCCGGGTGGCGTGAGTTGCGAAACTATTCCGTATTGTTTCAAATGTACACCAAACTCGTAACTCAAATATTCTCCTCCACGATCAGATCATAGAAACTTTATTTTCTTGTTACGATGATTCTCAACCTCACTCTGAAATTCTTTGAACTTTTCAAACGTTTCAGACTTATGTTTCATTAAGTAGATATACCCATATCTGCTTAAGTCATCTGTGAAGGTGAGAAAATAACGATATCCGCCACGAGCCCCAATATTCATCGGACCACATACATCTGTATGTATGATATCCAACAAATCCGTTGCTCTCTCCATAGTACCGGAGAACGGTGTTTTAGTCATCTTGCCCATGAGGCACGGTTCGCAAGTACCAAGTGATTCATAATCAAGTGGTTCCAAAAGTCCATCAGTATGGAGTTTCTTCATGCGCTTTACACCGATATGACCTAAACGGCAGTGCCACAAATAAGTTGCACTATCATTATCAACTCTGCATCTTTTGGCTTCAACACTATGAATATGTGTGTCACTACTATCGAGATTCAATAAAAATAGACCACTCTTTAAGGGTGCATGACCATAAAAGATATTACTCATATAAATAGAACAACCATTATTCTCAGATTTAAATGAATAACCGTCTCGCATCAAACAAGATCCAGATATAATGTTCATGCTTAACCCTGGCACCAAATAACAATTATTTAGGTCTAATATTAATCCCGAAGGTAGATGTAGAGGTAGCGTGCCGACTGCGATCACATCGACTTTGGAACCGTTTCCCACGCGCATCGTCACCTCGTCCTTAGCCAATCTTCGCTTAATCTGTAGTCCCTGTTTCGAGTTGCAAATATTAGCAACAGAACCAATATCAAATACCCAGGTGCTACTGCGAGCATTAGTAAGGTACACATCAAAACACATGTATATCACATATACCTTTGTTCACCTTGCCATCCTTCTTATCCGCCAAATACTTGGGGCAGTTCCGCTTCCAGTGACCAGTCTGCTTGCAGTAGAAGCACTCAGTTTCAGGCTTAGGTCCAGGTTTGGGTTTCTTCTCTTGAGTAGCAACTTGCTTGCTGTTCTTTTTGAAGTTCCCCTTCTTCTTCCCTTTGCCCTTTTTCTTGAAACTAGTGGTCTTGTTGACCATCAACACTTGATGCTCGTTCTTGATTTCTACCTCCGCAGCTTTCAGCATTGCGAAGAGATCGAGAATAGTCTTATTCATCCCTTGCATATTATAGTTCATCACGAAGCTCTTGTAGCTTGGTGGCAGTGATTGGAGAATTCTGTCAATGACGCAATCATCTGGAAGATTAACTCCCAATTGAATCAAGTGATTATTATACCCAGACATTTTGAGTATATGCTCACTGACAGAACTGTTCTCCTCCATCTTGCAGCTATAGAACTTATTGGAGACTTCATATCTCTCAATCCGGGCATTTGCTTGAAATATTAACTTCAACTCCTGGAACATCTCATATGCTCCATGACGTTCAAAACGTCATTGAAGTCCCGATTCTAAGCCATAAAGCATGGCACACTGAACTATCGAGTAGTCATCAGCTTTGCTCTGCCAGACGTTCATAACATCTGGTGTTGCTCCAGCAGCAGGCCTGGCACCCAGCGGTGCTTCCAGGACGTAATTCTTCTATGCAGCAATGAGGATAATCCTCAAGTTACGGACCCAGTCCGTGTAATTGCTACCATCATCTTTCAACTTTGCTTTCTCAAGGAACGCATTAAAATTCAACGGAACAACAACACGGGCCATCTATCTACAATCAAGCATAAACAAGCAAGATACTATCAGGTACTAAGTTTCATGATAAATTTAGATTCAAATAATTTACTTAAAGAACTCCCACTTAGATAGACATCCCTCTAATCCTCTAAGTGATTATGTGATCCAAATCAACTAAACCATGTCCGATCATCACGTGAGATGGAGTAGTTTCATTGGTGAACATCACTATGTTGATCATATCTACTATATGATTCACGCTCGACCTTTCGGTCTCCGTGTTCCGAGGCCATATCTGTATATGCTTGGCTCGTCAAGTATAACCTGAGTATTCCGCGTGTGCAACTGTTTTGCACCCGTTGTATTTGAACATAGAGCCTATCACACCCGATCATCACGTGGTGTCTCAGCACGAAGAACTTTCGCAACGGTGCATACTCAGGGAGAACACTTCTTGATAATTAGTGAGAGATCATCTTATAATGCTACCGTCAATCAAAGCAAGATAAGATGCATAAAAGATAAACATCACATGCAATCAATATAAGTGATATGATATGGCCATCATCATCTTGTGCTTGTGATCTCCATCTTCGAAGCACCGTCGTGATCACCATCATCACCGGCGCGACACCTTGATCTCCATCGTAGCATCGTTGTCATCTCGCCAATCTTATGCATCCACGACTATCGCTACCGCTTAGTGATAAAGTAAAGCATTACAGCGCGATTGCATTGCATACAATAAAGCGACAACCATATGGCTCCTGCCAGTTGCCGATAACTCGGTTACAAAACATGATCATCTCATACAATAAAATTTAGCATCATGTCTTGACCATATCACATCACAACATGCCCTGCAAAAACAAGTTAGACGTCCTCTACTTTGTTGTTGCAAGTTTTACGTGGCTGCTACGGGCTTAAGCAAGAACCAATCTTACCTACGCATCAAAACCACAACGATAGTTTGTCAAGTTGGTGCTGTTTTAACCTTCGCAAGGACCGGGCGTAGCCACACTCGGTTCAACTAAATTTGGAGAAACTGTCACCCGCAAGCCACCTATGTGCAAAGCACGTCGGGAGAACCGGTCTCGCGTAAGCGTACGCGTAATGTCGGTCCGGGCCGCTTCGTCCAACAATACCGCCGAACCAAAGTATGACATGCTGGTAAGCGGTATGACTTATATCGCCCACAACTCACTTGTGTTCTACTCGTGCATATAACATCAACATATAAAACCTAGGCTCGGATGCCACTGTTGGGATTCATAGTAATTTTCATAGTAATTTCAAAAAAAATCCTACGCACACGCAAGATCATGGTGATGCATAGCAACGAGAGGGGGAGAGTGTGATCTACGTACCCTTGTAGATCGACAACGGAAGCGTTAACTTAGTTGATGTAGTCGTACGTCTCCACGGCCCGACCGATCAAGCACCGAAACTACGGCACCTTCGAGTTCTAGCACACGTTCAGCTCGATGACGATCCCCGGACTCCGATCCAGCAAAGTGTCGGGGAAGAGTCAGCACGACGGCGTGGTGGCGATCTTGATGTTCTACTGTCGCAGGGCTTTGCCTAAGCACCGCTACAATATTATCGAGGACTATGGTGGAAGGGGGCACCGCACACGGCTAAGAATATGATCACGTGCATCAACTTGTGTCCATGGGGTGCCTCTTGCCTCCGTATATAAAGGATCAAGGGGAGGAGGCCGGCCGGCCTCTATGGCGCGCCAAGGAGGAGTCCTCCTCCTAGTAGGAGTAGGACTCCTACTAGGAGGGGGAAAGAAGTGGGGAGGGAGAAGGAAAGGGGGGCGCCGCCCCCCCTCTCCTAGTCCAATTCGGACCAGGGGGGAGGAGGCGCGCGGCCCACCTTTGGCTGCCCCTCTCTCTCTCCACTAAGGCCCATATGGCCCATTACTTCTCCCGGGGGGGTTCCGGTAACCCTCCGGCTCTCCGGTTTTCTCCGAAATCACCCGGAACACTTCCGGTGTCCGAATATAGCCGTCCAATATATCAATCTTTATGTCTCGACCATTTCGAGACTCCTCGTCATGTCCGTGATCACATCCGGGACTCCGAACTAACTTCGGTACATCAAAAACATAAACTCATAATATAACTGTCATCGAAACCTTAAGCGTGCGGACCCTACGGGTTCGAGAACAATGTAGACATGACCGAGACACGTCTCCGGTCAATAACCAATAGCGGAACCTGGATGCTCATATTGGCTCCTACATATTCTACGAAGATCTTTATCGATCAGACCGCATAACAACATACGTTGTTCCCTTTGTCATCGGTATGTTACTTGCCCGAGATTCGATTGTCGGTATCTCAATACCTAGTTCAATCTCGTTACCGGCAAGTCTCTTTACTCGTTCCGTAATACATCATCTCGCAACTAACTCATTAGTTGCAATGCTTGCAAGGCTTATGTGATGTGCATTACCGAGAGGGCCCAGAGATACCTCTCCGACAATCGGAGTGACAAATCCTAATCTCGAAATACGCCAACCCAACATGTACCTTTGGAGACACCTGTAGAGCTCCTTTATAATCACCCAGTTACGTTGTGACGTTTGGTAGCACACAAAGTGTTCCTCCGGTAAACGGGAGTTGCATAATCTCATAGTCATAGGAACATGTATAAGTCATGAAGAAAGCAATAGCAACATACTAAACGATCGGGTGCTAAGCTAATGGAATGGGTCATGTCAATCAGATCATTCAATAATGATGTGATCCCGTTAATCAAATAACAACTCTTTGTCCATGGTTAGGAAACATAACCATCTTTGGATTAACGAGCTAGTCAAGTAGAGGCATACTAGTGACACTCTGTTTGTCTATGTCTATGTATTCACACATGTATTATGTTTCCGGTTAATACAATTCTAGCATGAATAATAAACATTTATCATGATATAAGGAAATAAATAATAACTTTATTATTGCCTCTAGGGCATATTTCCTTCACTACTAAGGAGAATGAGAAGAACACCGTGAGGGGTAGTGATGCCAAGAAGGGCAACGCTTCCCTTCCCAACAAAGCTGGCGACTTTAACCCTCCTTATGTGTTGTGCCGTGCTAGTGATGGGCATATTTATGCCAAATTTGTTGGTTCTCCTTATGAGTACATTGAATGGTCTATTTGGGTTCCTAAGACCCTTGTTACTAACATCAAAGGACCCATTACAAAATGGGTACCTAAAACCAAGCATTGATCTCTTGTAGGTGTTTGCTTCTGGTGGGGGATCATGGTTGCTCGATAGTGGAGCTACTAATCATATGACTGGAAGCAAGGACTTGGTGGTGGACGTGCAAAAGATTCCATCTGTGCCCACCAACGTTGAGTGGGGTGACGCCTCGTCCTCTAAGGTATTGGGACTCGGCAAGGTTGTCATTTCTCATGATCTTACGATCGAGAAGGTCATGCTTGTTGAGTCCCTTGCATACAATTTACTTTCCGTTCGTCAACTAGCACTCATGGGTTTTGCCACCTTCTTTGATGTTGATACCGTGGCCCTCTTGTGGAGCAAGACTCTTAAAGTAGCCTTTGTTGGGCATGTCGAAAACGGTCTCTATGTGATCAACTTTTCGGAGCAACTCACTAAGACCGCGACATGCCTAATGGCTAAAGTTGACGTGGGATGGCCTTGGCTTCACCGTCTAGCCCATGTCAATATGAGATCTTTGCAAAGTATTCTCAAGGGGTACCATGTCCGTGGACTAACAAATGTTAGTTTTACCAAATATCGTGCTTGCAGTGCTTGTATCGAAGGAAAGCTACATGAAAAGGCTCACCCTCCCACGAATATCATTTACTCGAAGAGGCCTTTGGAGCTCCTTCACATGGATCTCTTTGGGCCTCCATATTTTGATAGTCTTGGGGGTAGGAAGTATTGCTTGGTGATTGTGGATGATTATTCAAGATACACTTGGGTATATTTCTTCAAGAGGAAGAGTGAGACCCAACAAACCGTCATTGACTTTGCAAATGAAGCTCAACGTCAACACAATGCAAAGATCTTGACAATAAGAAGTGACAACGGCACCGAGTTCAAGAACTACACCTTGGATGAGTTTCTTAGTGATGAGGGGATCAAGCATCAATATTCCGCACCTTACACCCCTCAACAAAATGGCGTAGCGGAGAGGAAGAACCGGACGTTGATGGATGCAGCAAGGACCATGATGGCGGAGTTCAAGTCTCCATACAACTTTTGGGCCGAAGCCGTCAACACCGTGTGTCATGCATCAAATCGGCTCTACCTCCGCAAAGGCTTGAACAAGACTCCATATGAGATACTCACCGGGAACAAGCCCAACCTCAAGTACTTCCGGGTGTTCTAGTGTAAGTGTTTCATTCTCAAGAAAGGTGTTCGTTTGTCTAAATTTGAGGCTAGATCTCATGAGGGCATATTTGTTGGTTATGCTACAAACTCCCATGCTTACCGTGTCCTCAATAAGTCCACAAGACTTATTGAGGAGACATGTAACGTGGAGTTTGATGAGAATAACGGCTCCCAAGTGGAGGAAAGTGGCACTTGTGATGTAGGTGATGAAATTCCTCCCCAAGCCATAAGAAGAATGGGTGTTGGTTTTATCTTAACCATTGAGGAACCCCTTGTGGCCGAAGGAGAAGGACAATGCTCCACTCATTCAAGTGGAGCCATCACCAACCCAAGGCCCACACGCTTCCGAAGAACAAAGTGAAGGCCCTCAACCTCAAGAACAAGACCAAGGGCAAGGTCAATCTCAAGATGGTGTTGTAACATCAAGTGATGCCCAAGGTCAAATTCTCTCCTCCGAGCAAGTTCAAGATCAAGAGCTTCCTCGAGATCAAGAACAAGCCCAAGACGGCACTCAAGATGATCAAGTGACCGCTCCTCGAGTCACCCCCGAGGAGGAATTGGAGCGCCGTGCTGCCAAGATTGCTTCCAAGCTCTCCACCAAAGATCATCTCATGACAAATGTGCTTGGAAGCTTAAGAAAGGGGGTAAGCACTCGTAGACAATTAGCAAACTATTGTGAACATCACACGTTTGTCTCTTGTGTTGAACCCCAAAAGGTCTATGAGGCGCTCGAAGATCCGGATTGGCTCAATGCCATGCATGAAGAACTCAACAACTTCGAGCACAACAAGGTGTGGAGATTGGTGCCAAGGCTAACGGGGAACCATAATGTCATTGGAACCAAGTGGATATTCAAGAACAAGCAAGATGCTCATGGGATTATCATTCGCAACAAGGCTCGTTTGGTAGCACAAGGCTACTCCCAAGTCGAGGGTATCGACTACAGTGAAACCTTTGCTCCCGTTGCTCGCCTTGAATCCATTCGCATGTTGATTGCATATGCTTCTCATCATAACTTTAAGTTACAACAAATGGATGTGAAGAGTGCTTTTCTTAATGGTCCTATTAATGAGTTGGTATATGTCAAGCAACCCCCAGGTTCGAGGATCCCTACTTTCCCAATCATGTGTATCAACTCGACAAGGCACTCTATGGCCTTAAGCAAGCCCCACATGCGTGGTATGACCACCTTACCGAGTTTTTGCAAGATCATGGTTTTGAAATTGGGAAAATCGACCCCACTCTTTTTACTAAGAAGGTCAAAGGGGAGTTGTTTGTGTGCCAACTATATGTTGATGATATTATCTTTGGTTCCCCTAACAAAGCTTTCAATGAGGAACTTGCCGCGCTCATGACCTCCAAGTTCAAGATGTCCATGATGGGAGAGTTGAAGTTCTTTCTCGAGTTTGAAGTCAAGTAACAAAGAGAAGGAACCTTGATCAACCAAGCCAAATACACTCAAGACATGCTCAAGAGATTCAAGCTAAGTGATGTCAAGCCGGCGTCCAGTCCTATGCCCGTCAAATGCCAACTTGACATAGATCCCAATGGTAAAGCGGTGGATCAAAAGGTATATCGCTCCATGATTGGCTCCTTGCTTTACCTTTGTGCATCTAGACCGGATATCATGTTGAGTGTGGGAATTTGTGCACGGTTTCAAGCCGCACCTAAGGAAAGTCACTTCGTGGCGGTCAAGCGAATCTTTTGATATTTGGCTCATACCCCAAACTTTGGCTTATGGTACCCAAGAGGAGCAAACTTCAAGCTTGTAGGGTATTCGGACTCGGATTGGGCGGGAGACAAAGTGGATAGGAAGTCCACTTCTGGAGGGTGCCTATTTCTTGGTTGCTTTTTGGTGAGTTGGTCTTCCAAGAAGCAAAGTTGTGTGTCTCTCTCGTCCACCGAAGCGGAGTATGTGGCGGATGGTAGTTGTTGTGCATAACTCTTATGGATGAGGCAAACTTTAAAGGATTACGGTGTCATTTGTGACAAAGTGCCTCTTTGGTGTGACAATGAAAGTGCCATCAAGATTTCAGTCAACCCGGTGCAACACTTCAAGACGAAGCATATTGAGATTCGGTATCACTTCATCTGGGATCACATTAGGCGAGGGGAGATCGAGATCAACTATGTCAACACCCATGACAACCTTGCAGATATTTTCACGAAGCCCTTGGATGAGGCAAGATTTCGCGAGTTAAGGCATGAGCTAAATATCATTGATTCGAGCAATGTGACTTGAACCCTTGCACACCCCACCACACTCAACTTGTTGTCTAGTTTAGATGTAGGCATGGACATAGGGGGAGTGTTGTTCTCTCAATGAACTCTCCCTCCCCCCATTATGCATAAATTGATCAACTCTTTTAATTAGCCATTTTTGATGGTTCTTGTGCTTCAAAGACGAGTTTTGGTCATGGGCCCAAGGATAATTCTTCGTGGTGCCATACCAATTGACTCAAACATAGGTGGCTCCGGCCACCGCCCTCTCCTTGGAGAGGTTGTGTCTCGTGGTTGGTCCTTGTTGTCTCTTGCCTTTCTTTCTTCGTGCTGAGCGTGTTCTTGCGGTGTCTCATTTGCTTGTAGTTTCCTTGCGAAGACCCTTTCTCTTTCGTTTGAAACTTGCATCTTCTTGAGCTCACGGTACTATCGCGGCCTGCCATGGTATTACCGCTTGTGGAGCGCACGATACTTCCGCACCCAGCACGGCAGTAATTTTTTACTGTCTCCTGGGGGAGCGGTACTACCGCTTCGGTGCGCCACTTCCACCCGAGCGGTACTACCGCGATGAGGTGCGGTACTACCGCGCTGCCGAGGGCACGTGTGGTTAAGATCTGGGCAGGGGGAGTTCCAATTCCCCCATACCCATTCGTCTATTTCTCTCCCCGCCGCCTTTCTCTCTCCTTCTCAAGAACGGCGCCGGAGACCCTCGTCGGATCTCCGTCCCCGGCCGCTCTCCTCGGATTCCGACCGGTGGGATCGTTCCCCACCACTTCCTCCTGCCATGGATCTAGGCCTCTCCCCAAATCCCTTTCTCTTTTGTTCGTGCTTTTGCTTCTAGGTTTTTGGGGGAGATGCATGTTGTTCTTGAGATTTTGGGCCAAATCTTTGCAAGAGTAGGATGTAGGAGAGTAGTGATGCGTAGAACGTGTACTTGATATGTTGTCCCGTGGTAGATTTGATCGGCCGTAGTACCGCCTCGTTGTAGCGGTTGTTCTCAGATTCATTTGTTCGGATCTGATGCCATGCGGTACTACCGCATAACAGGTGCGGTACTACCGCTCCTCAGGCGCGGTATTACTGCGCGGGCCGCGGTACTAAAGTCCTACTGCCGCTCCGAGCCTCGGTACTACCGTGCCACCGCGTGATACTACCGCGACTAGGAGCGGCACTAAAATTTTAGTACCGCGCGAACAGGCAGTACTACCGCTGCTGCCAAATCTTCTTCATGGCAATTACCATATGCACTTTCTACTGGTTTCTTGTGTTTTGTTGTGGTCTTTGTTTTGACCCGTCTCGCTTCTCATGTGTGTTTGTGTTTTGTGTGTGTCTTAGGTGGTGGCTCCGGTGTCCCTGCTCGTCGTTCCAATCCAAGCCGTGACATGGGTTCCAAACATCTGCACAACTAAGAGGATGTTCCAAAGGGCTCCAATGCCCCCAAGCGCAATGTCAAGACCACTGCTAGCAAGTTCAAGGAACCATCAAAGGACATGGATGATATACCTCTTGCTGAGTTTGTTTCTCAAAGGAAGATCAACCCTTATGCTAATCCTCGTGCAAAATTTAGAGGGAATGAACTGTTCTGGACCAAGCAGTAGAATCTCATTTACTTGGATGTGATCAAGGCCAAGCAGAATCTGTATGTGGATGTGCACTGGATCGACATGCATCACATGAGGGATAATAAGCATCGTCACTACTTTGGTGAGGCCTTGGATCTCGTGGAGTAGTTTTCCATTGAGGATGTGATCTCTTCCCACGTGGACTATGACCCCGAGCTGGTGGCCCAGTTCTTTGCTTCGGTCCACTTCCATTCTGGGGAGGATCGGAGGATGACCTAGATGACCAATGGATGTCAGTTGACTGCTATTTGGAAGGAGTTCATGGATTTGCTCAGAGTGCCTGATGGGGGGCTCCACACGCCTGTTGGTGTTCGCCCTCATGCCAACGCCGAGTCAGCTAACAAGGGCAAGCTTCTGTCGTTCTATGTTGAGAAGAAACTGGCTAGTGGGAAGTCGATGTGGGTGCTCAACTTGTTCCTTGACATCATGCACCGGATCTTCCGCCACTCCCTCTTTCCTTGCATTGGGGACAAGGATAAGGTGCATGCCTTTCTTGTGGACATGTTGCTCATTTGTGAGGAGGCATGTGTTTCTCAGACTCAACCACTTGATGTCTCACATATCATGTGGTGCGAGCTTCGGTTTGCGGTGTTCACCCACAAGGTACCCACCTATGGTCCATATCTGTTCCTCCTGATATCGAAGACTTGGGAGAAGCTCTATCCCATTGAGGAGTTTTTGGCCCCTGACTGGATCCGTCATGACCCCATCAAACTCCGCATCAAGCCCCAGTGGGCTAACACTACTACTCGAGCCGAGGATGAGGCTGCTAAGAGGGCTGCTGATGAGGAGGAGATTGAGGAGGAGAATGTAGCTGAGGACAGCTCTGCTAGATATGCACCTCCCTCCACTGAGCCCTCATGGGCGAAGAAGCTGAAGGCCAAGATGAAGGCCTTGTTCTGCATGCAGGCCAAGGGGCAGTACTGGACTCATGTTGCCTCCAAGGAGAGTCGCCTCCACGACAAGAAGATCATGAGGGTTTTTGGAGAGGATGTTTCTGGCGGCTCCGAGGAGCACATCACTCTAGAGGCCGAATGGATGGCAAAACAAGGCTACAAGTGGACTGATTCTGAGGAGGAGCCCATCCCCGCTGCCGAGTCCGACGAAGACCATGCGAGTGACTACTCTGCTTGAGCCACCACATGTGTTGTAGGTGTCCTCTCTGCCTTTTTGGCGTCTCGATGCCAAAGAGGGAGAGAGTGTAGGGATTTGCCGTGTCGTGTTGTGTTTGCTTCGCTTGTGTTTGGTCTGTTGAACCTTGTTTGCTTTGGTTTGGTTTGAGTTTATTTAAGCTTGTGAGACTTATCTATCATATGGTGTAAGACATATGCACTCTATCCATCACACCTTACTGAGCTTATGATATATTGTGCTACTTAGTTTATGCTCTTATTTACTATCGTGCTTAGTGTTAGCATTATTATTGCAAGATATGCCATGTCTATAAAATATAGGGGGAGTGTTGATCCTAATATGTGTGCCGTGCAGTCCAAAGCACTCATCTAAGTGGCACACATCTAGGGGAGCCCGTCTATATTTTAGAGATGTATGGTTTGCTCATGTTCTATTCTTTCTCCCTTGTGCAAATCCCGTATTGTCATCAATCCACCAAAAAGGGGGAGATTGTAAGGGCATATTTATCCCTAAGGTGTTTTGGTGATTGATGACAATGCATTTGCGGACTAATCGTGTGTCTCGAGTATTTCAGATATTTCATTACTAGGCACAAGACGGTTAGGATCCCCTCGAAGATTATTGAAGACGGCGTTTTTCTACATTCCTTTTTCGGTGGATTTGAGTCGTGGGAAAGCCGTACTATTAAGAGGGGGTCCGCTTTGGAAAGGTTTGGGTGAAATCGTCACGTACACATTTACTCCTCTTTGCACCGCCTTTCCCTTAGCACTCTGGAGCATCCTCCGTTTCTTTGTGTTTGTGCAAAAAGAAGAATTCATAGTGTTGCTGTTCTGGGGCTTGCGGTAGTACTGCTCTTCGGAGCGGTAGTACCGCAGACTTTTGTGGTAGTACCACAGGAGGTCACGGTAGTACCGCTCCTTGGGAGCCGTAGTACCGTGAGTCCTGGTCCGGCACAGCGCCATAAGTGGAAGTAGGGACGGATATAATTTTTTACATCCGCTCCCTGCGTGGTAGTACCGCGTGCCTTGAGCGGTAGTACCGTGTCGGATTTTTGCACTGTTTGGAAATCAGCGGAAGTTGCCACAGACGTTTCTTTATTTGTCCACGGCCTTCCCAGGCTGGTCCAACCCTGCCTTGCAGTAGTACCGCAAGGGGTTGCGGTAGTACCACGCGAGCGGTAGTACCGCTCCAGCTTCATTGCTACAGGCCTGGGCTAGCTCCTGCCGAGGCCACGGTAGTACTGCGGTTTGCTGCGGTAGTACCGTGAGTCCTTGCTGTAGTACCGCTTGGCTGGCGCGGTAGTACCGCATGTCGTGGGCTGGTTAAGTGGATAACGGTTGGATTTGTCTCTCCACTATATAAGGGGTATCTTCTTCTCCGAGTTGACCACCTCTTCCAACCCTAAGCTCCATTGTTGCTCCAAGCTCCATTTTAGCCCGATCTCTCTCCCTAGCCAATCAAACTTGTTGATTTCCTAGGGATTGGTTGAGAAGGCCCCGATCTACACTTCCACCAAGAGAAATTTGATTCCCCCCACTAATCCCTTGTGGATCTTGTTACTCTTGGGTGTTTGAGCACCCTAGACAGTTGAGGTCACCGTGGAGCCATAGTCCATTGTGGTGAAGCTTCATGGTGTCGTTGGGAGCCTCCAATTAAGTTGTGGAGATTGCCCCAACCTTGTTTGTAAAGGTTCGCTCGCCGCCTCCAAGGGCACCAATAGTGGAATCACAGCATCTCACATTGTGTGAGGGCATGAGGAGAATACGGTGTCCCTAGTGGAGCATTGTGCCTCCACACCGCTCCAACGGAGACATACTTCCCCTCAAAAGGAACTTCGGTAACCCATCCTCGTCTTCACCGGCTCCACTCTTGGTTATCTCGCACCTTTACTTGTGCAAGCTTATTTGTGTTAATTCCCTTGCTTGCTTGTGTGCTTGTTGTTGTTGCATCATATAGGTTGCTCACATAGATGCATGTCTAGACAACCTACTTTGATGCAAAGTTTAATTTGGTAAAGAAAAGTTAAAGATTGTTAGTTGCCTATTCACCCCCCTCTAGTCAACTATATCAATCTTTCAACTCATATATATTCATGAAAACATAATAGGTTTAGATCTGAAATTATGACACTCGGGCCCTGGTGACAAGCATTAAGCATAGCAAAGTCATAGCAAGATCAATCTCAGAACATAGTGGATACTAGGGATCAATCCCTAACAAAACTAACTCGATTACATGATAAATCTCATCCAACCCATCACCGTCCAGCAAGCCTACGATGGAATTACTCACGCACGGCGGTGAGCATCATGAAATTGGTGATGGAGGAAGGTTGATGATGACGATGGCGATGGATTCCCCTCTCCGGATCCCCGAACTGACTCCAGACCAGCCCTCCCAAGAGAGTTTAGGGCTTGGCGGCGGCTCCTTATCATAAAACGCGATGAATCCTTCTCTCCGATTTTTTCTCCCCGAACACGAATATATGGAGTTGGAGTTGAGGTCGGTGGAGCGTCAGGGGGCCCACGAGGCAGGGGGCGCGCCCAGGGGGGTAGGCGCGCCCCCACCCTCGTGGACAGGGTGTGGGCCCCCTAACGTGGATTCTTCTTCCAGTATTTTTTATATATTCCAAAAATAATCTCTGTTGATTTTCAGGTCATTCTGAGAACTTTTATTTCTGCACAAAAATAACACCATGGTAATTTTGCTGAAAACAACGTTAGTCCGGGTTATTTCCATTCAAATCATGCAAGTTAGAGTCCAAAACAAGGGCAAACGTGTTTGGAAAAGTAGATACGACGGAGACGTATCAACTCCCCCAAGCTTAAGCCTTTGCTTGTCCTCAAGCAATTCAGTTAATAAACTGAAAGTGATAAAGAAAAACTTTTACAAACTCTGTTTGCTCTTCTTGTTGTAAATATGTAAAGCCAGCATTCAAATTTTCAGCAAAGATTATGAACTAACCATATTCACAATAATATTTAGGTCTCATGTTTACTCATATCAATGGCCTAATCAACTAGCGAGCAATAATAATAAATCTCGGATGACAATACTTTCTCAAAACAATCATAATATGATATAACAAGATGGTATCTCGCTAGCCCTTTCTGAGAACGTAAAACATAAATGCAAAGCACCTTTAAAGATCAAGGACTGACTAGACATTGTAATTCATGGTAAAAGAGATCCAGTCAAGTTATACTCAATGTAAACTAACAGTAATGGATGCAAATGACAGCAGTGCTCTCCAACTGGTGCTTTTTAATAAGAGGATGATGACTCAACACAAAAGTAAATGGATAAGCCCTTCGCAAAGGGAAGCAGGGATTTGTAGAGGTTCTAGAGCTCGGTTTTGAAATAGATATGAATAATATTTTGAGCGGTATACTTTCATTGTCAACATAACAACTGAGAGATCTCGATATCTTCCATGCTACACACATTATAGGCGGTTCCCAAGAAGAATGGTAAAGTTTATACTCCCCCACCACCAACAAGCATCAATCCATGGCTTGCCCGAAACAACGGGTGCCTCCAACTAACAACAATCCCAGGGGAGTTTTGTTTGCAATTATTTTGATTTGATTTGAGCTTGGGACTGGGCATCCCGGTGACCAGCCATCTTCTCGCGAGTGAGGAGCGGAGTCCACTCCTCTTGAGAATAACCCGCCTAGCATGGAAGATACAGACAACCCTAGTTGATACATGAGCTATTCGAGTATACAAAACAGAATGTTTATTCGAAGGTTTAGAGTTTGGCACATACAAATTTACTTGGAACGGTAGGTAGATACCGTATATAGGAAGGTATGGTGGACTCATATGGAATAACTTTGGGGTTTATGGAATTGGATGCACAAGCAGTATTCCCTCTTAGTACAAGTGAAGGCTAGAAAAAGACTGGTAAGCGACCAGCTAGAGAGCGACAACAGTCATGAACATGCATTAAAATTAATCAACACCGAATGCAAGCATGAGTAGGATATAATGCACCATAACATAAATATCGTAGAGGCTATGTTGATTTTGTTTCAACTACATGCGTGAACATGTGCCAAGTCAAGCCACTTGAATCGTTCAAAGGAGGATACCACCCTATTATACCACATCACAACCATTTTAATAGGATGTTGGCACGCAAGGTAAACTATTATAAACTCCTAGCTAATTAAGCATGGCATAAGCAACTATAATCTATAATTGTCATTGCAAACATGTTTCTTTCATAATAGGCTGAATCAGGAACGATGAACTAATCATATTTACAAAAACAAGAGAGGTCGAGTTCATACCAGTTTTTCTCATCTCAATCAGTTCATCATATAATCATCATTATTGCCTTTCACTTGCACGACCGAACGGTGTGGATAATAATAATAGTGCATGTGCATTGGACCAAGTTGGAATCTGCAAGAATTCAATTCATGGGGGAAGACAAGGTAATATGGGCTCTTTGTTAGATCAACAATAATGCATATAAGAGCCACTTAACATTTTCATTATGGTCTTCTCCTCTCGACCCCCAAAGGAAAGAAAAGAAGCAAAACTATTTACACGGGAAAGCTCCCAACAATCAAAAGAAGAACGAGAAATCTTTATGGGTTTTATTTTTAATTACTACTACAACAAGCGAGAGATTTTGAAATGCGCCGCACCCCCACTTGCCGGAATCCACCTCCCTCCGCCACCGCAGCCTCTTCTCTGCGTCACGTCCGCCTCCGTCACCACTCCCTGCGCTCGCCTTCCCACGCCATGGGGGCGTGCGGTGCCCCATGGCAGATGGGGAGGCGGGAGATGCGCAGAGAGGAGAGGAGCCACGACAGCGGCGCTCCTTAATCCTGGCGCGGGCGCGCTCGGCGGAGAAGGCGAGAAGGAAATTAGCGATAGCTATCGCTGGCCACTCCAACGATGAAGAGCGTGGCCGCATGCCGGCTGGAGTCGATGTGATCTCATGGGCGCTTGCGGAACTCTCCTCTCTAGATCCAAAGCAGCGGGTGCGCCGGGTCGCGTTCTGGGAGCTTCAGCCACGGTGGTGACCTCCCTCACCTTGGATTCTGAGCCAGCCAGAGCCTCTTCGGCTGCAGGTGGATGGGACACCGTCGATTCCCCACTCCGCCGCGCTGCTGAGCCTACTCCAGCTCCGACTTCCACGGCGGGTGGCCTTCATCGACCCCGCGCCCTCTTCTCCGCCTCTGGCCGTGGGATTGGAGGTGGCCCTCCCGTCTACGGGCGGCCGCCAACGTCGCGTGTGTCTTCACCACCACATGCACCTACATCCATGGCGGAACAGAGCATCTTCTGAGCCTGGGGCCCGCCTGTCAGCGGGCTGACTCCGGGTTCCGCCGCTGGGGGAAGCCCCCCTCCGATTGGTCCTGGCCTTCCTGTCAGTGAGAAGAGACGAGTTCCACTATGGCCGCGTAGCGGGATGGCTAACTGGGATGTGGGGTCCGACATGTTTGCTGACCGGGCCAACGGGCCGCGTTTTGGGCTACATCAAGCCATCCCTAGGGTTCCAACCCACTCCATTCATGTTTGGATCCGTAAGGAGCTGGTCAGTGCGCGTGCCTCTCTCGCCGCCGACCACTTCCCCGCCGCCGCTCCTGGTTCCCCACCTCCGCTCCTCCCAACCACCACCATATCGCTTGCGAACAACACTTGGGTAGGGCAGAAGCCAACTCTGGTGGAGATCCAAGACATGGCTGACAACTGTAGGCACGTCCAGGGGCACGGAAGGAACAACCGGAATCGATCTGCCTCTGTGGAGCAGCGCCTTCAACGTCCTCCCCCACCCTCTGGACCTGCTATGGCACAAGGTATCTGGCCGCCTCTTGGTTTCGATCCACAGTTTGTCCCTCCACCGCAGTTTGTGCCCAATTTCGGTTTCCAGGGCCCTCCGTCGTGGGGCTACTCAGGTCCTTTCTTCCAGCCGCAATCTAACCATTGGAGAAACCCAATGCCTTGGCCTGATCAGAGCCAGAATCCTTAGGCAACGGCTGGAGACCTAGGGCAAGGATCCCAACAAGGTGGACAGCAACAACAGCTACCAACAGGATAGCAGCAGTAGCAGAGAGTGGGGAATGGATCTGGACCTAAGGCTAGTGATCCTAATGTAACCAGGAATCCTTCACAATCCAACAAGAGAGACAAAGGGATGAATAGACAGAACATGAATCAGCAAAAGGATAGGAACCCTCCCCCTGCTAGGAATGATGAACCATATGCTGATGGAATCTGTCCAAACTGTGGAGAGCCTGGACATTTCAGAGAAAAGTGCACTAAGCAAAGCTTCTGCTTCATCTGTAAGATGGTGACTCATGCAGTGGGGGACTGTCCCATCAAGAAAAGGCCAAGAAATGTTGCAAAATATGTAGGAAGTGCAGCCACAGGTCTTGGATACTATCAGATTGATGTTCCTGATGTCAACTCTCAGCATGTTGGACTGATGAAGAATGTAGGGGTGGTGTACATTGAGTCTAGTGCTGTCCCCAAGGAAGAACTCACTAAAAATTTCTCAGCAATCTACAAAACCACTTGGCCCTGGCAGATCAGACAACTGGATGAGTGGACATACCTAGTCAAATTCCCACCACACACCCCTGTGGAGCAGGTGGCTGGCTACCCAATGTTTGGGTTGCCATCAGTGGAAGGGGCTACTGTTAAAGTGGAAACTTGGAAAGGTGACTGGGAGTACTTTGCTGAACTGCAACAAGTTTGGCTGAAGTTGGAAAACCTAGACCCAACTTGGACAGACTGGGGGGGTACTGGAACAGTTTGCTTCTGCCTTTGGCATCCTGCTAGATGTTGACTGGCAAGGCAATTTCAGGTCCCTATTTGAGGTGGTTAGGATAAAAATTAGATGCAGAGACTTCTCACTCATTCCTGCAGAAAGGCCTTTTGGGATTGGAGAACACCTGTACAATGTGAGGATCACTGTTGAGATTCCCACAGAACCACCCATTAGAGAGGAAGCTTTGGAAGAGGAGAACAATAACACTGGTGCTAACACCCGCAGTGATGAGCCAGCCTCAGATCATGGCCCCACAAGGGGGACACCCAACTCCTCAGCCTCTGCCTCTCTCAGTGGGGACTCAACCTCTACTGGGAAAACTCAACTCAGCAACAGACATGCTGCTTTGGCCTTCCTGCAACAGATGTATGAACCTGGTTCAAATGACAACTGCTACTCTCTCCTTAGGGAAATGGAGCTCACTGATTCTGAGGGATCTGATACTGAAGTGGATCTAGACATAGAAGAACAAGTTACACAGGTTGAGGTGACTGTGCCCACTGGCCCACCAATGGCAAAAACAGGGAGAACCACTTGGGGGCCCATCATTCCTGAAAGGAGGAGCACTAGAGTTAATCTTGGAGGAAGGACTATGCTGGAAATAGCCATGGACAACAAAGTTGTGCAGAATCTTGGGAAAGACAAAGCTGCAGTTAAAGGTACTATTCTTAAAAACTCTTTTGATCACTTCAATGATCCTAAGTTTTTGAGTATTGCTGATCAAATAGGAGTGGAAATTGATAGTTCTATAGCTAAAGTAGGGGGAGATCTTCCCACCACTAATAATATTAATGATAGCTATGGCTGTCACCCTAGTTGTGTTGATGTTTCTGTAGATGGTCTATGTCATTTTACCTCTGTTGCAAAGCACCCTAGTGATACTGGTTTCGATCCCCTTACTCTAGTTGTTACTAATGACGGCTCTAGCTGTCACCCTAGATCTACTAAATTTCCTCAAGAAGAAAATTGCTGAGCTACCTCTGCCACTCATAGGAAGCCCTCATGCTCAGCTGGGGGTGAAGAGGCTAATTCTATCCTTGAGAACATAGAACAAATGCTTCCAGATGATTTATTATTAGAAGACGTAGGTAACTGTAGCCCTCCCTGCACCCCTCCCGGGCTGAAAGGGATGAGTAGCGAATATTTAGATCATAGTGCGATGTGGACACACATAGCTAAATATGGGCAGGGCAAGCATCCCAGGACAAAAAGATCTATATGAAATGCCTCTTTTGGAATATCAGGGGGATTACCACTTTTGGTAAAAGGCCACATATTAGTGACACCTTAAGTAAAACCAAAGCAAATATCATTGCCTTTCAGGAAACTAAGAAAGAAGATCTCTCTACTGCCTTTCTAAAATCCATTAGTGGCAATAGATGTTTTGAATGGAATCGCCTCCCTGCCTTGGGCACTGCAGGTGGGATTTTGATGGGGGTAGATTTGGACACCTTTGACATTCTAGAATGGGATTCTAAGAAATCCTCAGTGTCCTGTACTCTCATTTTGAAATCTACCCAAAAGAAATTTAGGGTGGTTGCTGTCTATGGCTCCCCCTATGAAGAAGGAAAAGGTGAGTTCATTTCTGAACTTCACTCCCTTCTATTGGACATTGACACACCCACCTTGATTGGGGGAGATTTTAATCTCACTAGATATCATAGTGACAAAAACAATGGGAAAGTGGACCAGAAATGGTGTGATAAATTCAATGCTTGGATAGAGATTTGGAGCCTTCTAGAAATTAAGATGGCAGGCAGTCAATTTACCTAGGCCAATAACCAGGACAATCTTGTCATGTCCACTATAGATAGATTTTTTTGCACCACTGAGCTGGATGAGAATTTTCCTCTCAACTCCTCCCAAGCACTCCCTAGGGTGTGCAGTGATCATACCCCTTTGCTTTGGGATTCAGGAGTTGACACTGTCCCTAGGGCTTCTAGTTTTAAGTTTGAAAAGTGGTGGCTCCTCATTGACAATTTTAGAGAGCTGGCTGCTAAAAATTGGAACTCTCCTGTCAAAATTACCTCCCCTCCTAGACATTTGGCAGGAGAAGACTAGAAGATTTAGGAAATTTGCTAAAGTCTGGAGTAAAAACATTGGAGCTGAACTTAGGAAAACTAAAAACACTCTCATCATGGAATTTGATGCTCTTGATATTGAGGTAGATACTAGGGCCCTCTCTGATGTTGATACTGCTAGAATGCATGATATCCATAGGGAGCTTCAAAAAATTTGGCTGGTTGAAGAAACTAAAGCCAGACAAAGAGCTAGAGATAGAGATATTTTAGAGGGTGATAGAAACACCAAATATTTCTAGGCTTTTGCTAACCAAAGGAGGAGGAAGACCTTGATTCACTCCTTAGATGGTCCCATAGGTGTGGTGACAGACACTAAGGATATCCTAGAAGTAGCTACTAATTTTTATAAGGATCTCTTTAGAAAGGAGAATAAAAGAAGTTTCACCTTGAAGCATGATTTCTTTGATGAGACTGATAAAGTTTCAGATAAGGACAATGACATGATCCAGTCCCCTTTTTCTGAAGGGGAGGTGAAAGAAGCAGTTTTTGGTTCCTACTCTGATGGGGCACCGGGCCTGATGGCTTGTCCTTTATGTTTTATCAAGAATTTTGGGAAGTCATCAAAAAAAGACCTCATGGCCCTTTTTGATGATTTCCATTATGGCAAGCTAGATATATATAGGTTAAACTTTGCCATACTCTCCCTTATCCCAAAAGAGAAGGATGCTACTACTATGAAGAAATTTAGGCCCATCAGCCTGCTTAACTGTAGTTTTAAGATCTTCACCAAAGTCCTCACTAACAGACTTGCTAAGCTCATGCATTTCCTTACTTCTAGCAATCAAGCTGCTTTTATAAAAAGGCAGGTACATCTTAGAAAGTGTAGTGACTGCCCATGAGATTTTGCACTCTGTGCATAACTCTAAAACTCCTGCAGTTGTGCTTAAATTAGACTACGAGAAAGCCTTCGACAAGGTAGACCTGGAATTCCTGCTTGAGGTCCTCTCCAGGAGAAATTTCTGTCCCAAATAGATCCAATGGATCAAACAGATTACCCATGGGGGGTCTGTAGGGGTCAAATTAATGGAGTAGAAGGCAACTTCTTTGTCACTGGCAAAGGGCTTAAGCAAGGAGACCCTATCTCCCATTTACTTTTCAATCTTGTGGTAGATGTCCTTACCAGAATGCTTTATAGAGCTGCTCAGAGTGACATGATAAGTGGGCTCTGCCATGAGTTTCTCCCTGGAGGGGTCATCTACCTTCAATATGTAGATGCCACCATTCTCTTCTTAGAAGACAACCTTGACAAGGCTAGTAACATGAAAACTATCCTTCAATGCTTTGAACAAGTATTAGGGATGAGGATCAACTATAGTAAGAGTGAACTAATCACCTTAGAAATGGATGCATACAGGGCTTCTACTTTTGCTGACATTTTTAGTTGTGTTATAGGGAAGCTGCCTATAAAGTACCTAGGGGTCCCTCTCCACTTTGATAAGTTGAGGAGAGAAGACATCCAGCCTATTATAGACAAAATCCTTAAGAGGATGGCTGGCTGGAGAGGCAAATTATTGTCTTATGCTGCTAGGCTTACTCTTATTAAAGCTTGCCTTTCTAGTATCCCAGTTTACCTTCTTTCCTTCTTCAAGTTCCCTAAATGGGCACTTGACTTGATTAACACTCAGTTGGCTCATTGCCTGTGGAATGATTTTGAGGGGAACAGGAAATTACATCTGGTCAATTGGCACCTAGTGTGCATGAAAAAAGAGCATGGAGGTCTAGGAGTCCCCAACCTTAGAGATGTCAACTTGTGCCTCCTAGGGAACTGGCTGAAAAGGTACATTGTAGATGAAGGCAAAATTTGGAGGAGTATAGTTGACAAGAAATATATCAAGAACTCCCCAAATATTTTTGCCAGTAAAACCCCTAACCCATCTAAATTCTGGCAAGGAGTCCTTTGTGCCTGTAAAGCCCTATAATTTGGCTATAGATGGCAAGTAGGAGACAGAAAGAAGATTAACTTCTTGGAAGATACCTGGTTTGGTACTTCCCCTCTCTCTGTCCAGTTTTGGCCAATTTACACTATTTGTGACCAGCACTGTGTTACTCTATCTGATGTGTGGGATGGTAACACCATTAAGTTGACCTTTCGAAGGACCTTTACTGATAAGATGCTGGATTCCTGGATGTGCATCGAACAGATCCTTCGTAGTGTCTCCTACAATGGGAATGATGATGCACTCATCTGGCAATATGACTCCAAGGGGGTGTATACTACTACTTCCTTATACAACATTATTAACTTTAGAGGGGTTCAGCCCATATATATACCATCTGTCTGGTCTGTGGTTTCCCCACCTAGAGTTCAATTTTTTCTCTGGCTCTTGGCCCATAACAAACTGATGACCAGAGATAATTTGGATAAGAGGAAGTTGGGAAAACCTTTGACCTGTGAATTTTGTTTTGACAACGAAAGCATTGGTCACCTTTTCTTTAGTTGTGTGGTACCTAAAAACATCTGGAAAGATGCGTCTGCTTTCTTTGGTTTTCCCGTAGGGCATGACTACCTGTCTGTAGCAAGGTTTTGGCCAGCTAGCAAGAACAAGTGTGCTTTAAATTCCATTTGTGATTGTATACTGTGGGGCATCTGGAAAACTAGAAACGCGCATGTGTTTAAAAATGCTATCTGGTCTGATGTTAAACAAGTTTGGAGGCTTATCCTCTCGATGATCAAGAAATGGATGATTCTGTTCAAAAAAGACTACCTCCCCCAGATCGAGGCTTTCACCTAGTGGGTCTCGGAGTTGCTCAGAAACCCCTTCTGGCTGTCGATGGGGTGACACATCTGGATCCTGCCAAGGTGCTTAATATGCTCTCCTTGGACGAAACTGATGAGTCAAGGAGCCCTCCGCCTGGTGGGAGCAAGAAACTGTCCATGCTCAGCCCGACCACCCTGCTGGAGCTGCTGCTGCCGCCATCTCCAGAACCTTCCCCTTGAAGAAGTCTAGGTTCAAGGCAACGACGCCGGAGAAGATGGTCTCTGTTGTTTGAGATCTCCTCGCTGATCTGGGTCCAAAGGAAAAGTCATGACAACATTTGTAATAGGGTCCGTACTCCAGTTCCCCTTTTGCTCCTGCCTTTTGAGCAAAACTTGGGATGTAGCGTGTTATGTGTAGTGCTGCAAAAACTAAACTTTTGTCTTTTCCTTTTCTGTGAACTCTTTTGGTTTCATATATAAAAATGTGGAACCAGGAGGGCTTTGTCCCTCCTGTTGCTCTAAAAAAATAAAGTAAACTAGCTAAAAGCTACAACTATTTTTTTGGTTTTTCTTAAGGTTTTTCAAACACACAAGAAGAAAGCTTAAAAAGAAATTAAACTAGCATGGATGATACAATTAAAAAGTATGAGCACCGACAACTGGCATGAGTGTGTGAGCATGAATGTAATGTCGGTGAGAAATACGTACTCCCCCAAGCTTAGGCTTTTGGCCTAAGTTGGTCTATGCCCATGGATCAAAACTATAGTTGGGGTCGTACTGAGAAGGGTCCTCAGATTGCCACTGGCTGGCGATCTCTTCCGGATTCCACTGATAAATGGACTGACGGTGAGGGTCAGATGGTGGCTCTGGCTCTGCAGCTGACATCTGGCTCCGGTAGGCATGAATGGCCTCCGACAGAATAAGGTATATGCCTGAAAATATGTTGAACAAAGAGGGCGTAGGCAAGGTAATAAACTCACAATAATTTTTGTTAAATATCAATTTATATTTGAGTGTCTGATTCTTATCCTTAACAATAAACTCATGTGCTACCATACTCTTATAACCTAGAGCAATAGGAGGCATCAACTTTTCCTCTTTCTCATAATGCCTGATAGGTATGTTAAAGTGTGCAGCAAGGCGCGAGGCAAAGATGCCTCTGAGGATGGGGCCCTTAGTACGGTTCAGATTTAACTGTTTAGCAACAATAGCGCCTAAACTGAAAGTTGTATCCTGAAACAAGGCTTGGCATAAAATAACAATATCAGGGGCACTAGGGTTTCCACAGTTCCCGCGACCAATTAAGCATCTACTAGCAAATATTGCAAAGTAACGTAGAACAGGAAAATGTATGCTAGTTATTCTCACATCGGAAACTTTCCTTGTTTCCCCTATAGCAACCGTATCAATAAATCCCTCCACATCATTACGATGTAGTTCCCCTATGCTGCCCTCAAAGGGTATTAAACAGACCCGGCAAAAATCATAAAGTGGCATCTCCTTATGCTCATCATATAAATAAAATTCCACCAAAGGTGGTGATCTCCTAGCATGGAAATGAAAATTTTGCACAAAGATATTGGTGAGTAAGAGGTACTGTTCATGCTGGTCGTGGAGGAAGGCGGTGAGGCCTGCATTCTCAGCCAAATGATAAAAATCTTCATGAATCCCAGCTTCTCTCAAGAACTCATCACAAGGCCATTCACATGGCCGAACCTCCGCAGTACGAGGGAGATTATACTTGGGCTTCTTGTTCTTTTCACTTTGCTTATCCTTCGAGCTTCGGCTCGATGAGCCCCTCAAAAATCTCTTCATCTTTTTCTGAAAATTTCTGAAAATTTTAGTAACTTAAAATAAAAGTGAACCAAACTCAACAAGATTGATAGCAACTACTCCTACAAGTGCCTAGAGTACAGAGAGTAAAAGGAGGGTACAGATATTTGTGCTTTCGAAATTCATCTATCTCATGCTCATCAAAAGGAATCCACTAACAAGGTTGATCAGGTCTTGTTAACAAACTCATTTCGAATAACATGAGACCGAAGAATTTTAGAATAACACTAGGTTACCTCAACAGGGATATGCACATCCCCAAAAATAAGAATATCACATTTCTTCTTGACAGTAGGAAGAGGAAATTCAAAACCTCCAATAGTAATTGTTGAAATTTTTCCAATAGAAATGATACTGTGGACGTGAGGTTGTTTCCTCGGAAAGTGTACCATATGCTCATTACCATTAACATGAAAAGTGACATTGCCTTTGTTGCAATTAGTAATAGCCCCTGCAGTATTCAAAAAGGGTCTACCGAGGATGATCGACATACTATCGTCCTCGGGAATATCAAGAATAACAAAGTCTGTTAAAATAGTAACATTTTCAACCACAACAGGCACATCCTCACAAATACCGACAGGTATAGCAGTTGATTTATCAACCATTTGCAAAGATATTTTAGTAGGTGTCAACTTATTCAAATCAAGTCTACGATATAAAGAGAGAGGCATAACACTAAAAACGGCTCCAAGATCACATAAAGCAGTTTTAACATAGTTTCTTTTAATGGAGCATGGTATAGTTGGTACTCCTGGATCTCCAAGTTTCTTTGGTATTCCACCCTTGAAAGTGTCATTAGCAAGCATGGTGGAAATTTCAACTTCCGGTATCTTTCTCTTATTAGTAACAATTTCCTTCATATACTTAGCATAAGGATTCATTTTAAGCATATGCAAAAACATAGGTCTAATCATTTCAGCAAAGCGTTCAAAATCCTCATCATCCTTTTTCTTGGATGGTTTAGGAGTAAAAGGCATGAGTTTCTGAACCCATGGTTCTCTTTCTTTGCCGTGTTTCCTAGCAACGAAGTCTCTTTATCATAACATTGATTCTTTGATTGTGGGTTATCAAGATCAACAGCAGGTTCAATCTCTACATCATTAGCATTGCTAAGTTGAGCATCAACATGAACATCATCATTAACATTATCACTAGGTTCATGTTCATTACCAGATTGTGTTTCAGCATCATAAAGAGAAATATCATTGGGATTCTTAGGTGTGTCAACAACAGGTTCACTAGAAGCATGCAAAGTCCTATCATTTTTCTTTTTCTTCATTTTAGAAGAACTAGGTGCATCAACATTAGTTCTCTGAGAATCTTGCTCAATTCTCTTAGGATGGCCCTTAGGACAAAAAGGTTCCCGAGTCATTTTACCACCTCTAGTCATAACTCTAACAGCATTATCATTTTTCTTATTGTTTAATTTATTGAGCAAATCATTCTGAGCCTTAAGTACTTGTTCTACTTGAGTGGTAACCATAGAATCATGTTTACTAACAAGTTTAAGTTCACCTTTAACTCTAGACATATAATCACTCAAGTGTTCAAGCATATCAGCATTGTGTTTCAATTATCTACCAACATAAGCATTGAAATTTTCTTGTTTAGCCATAAAGTCATCAAACTCATCCTAGCATTGGCTAGCAAACTTAGTAAATGGAATTTCACATTTATCAAATCTATAGAGATAATTTACCTTTACTACCTGTGTCGGGTTATCAAGACCATGTATTTCTTCAATAGGTAGTAAATTCTTAACATCTTCAGCTTTAATACCTTTTTCTTTCATAGATTTCTTTGTCTCTTGCATATCTTCAGGACTGAGAAATAGAATACCCCTTTTCTTCGGAGTTGGCTTAGGAGTTGGTTCAGGAAGTGTCCAATTATTTTCATTAGTCAACATATTATTCAATAGCAATTCAGCTTGATCAATAGTTCTTTCCTTGAAAACACAACCAGCACAACTATCCAGGTAGTCTCTGCAAGCATCGGTTAGTCCATTATAAAAGATATCAAGTATTTCATTTTTCTTGACAGGATGATCCGGCAAAGCATTAAGTAATCGGAGAAGCCTCCCCCAAGCTTGTGGGAGACTCTCTTCTTCAATTTACACAAAATTATATATTTCCCTTAAAGCAGCTTGTTTCTTATGAGCGAGGAAATATTTAGCAGCGAAGTAATAAATCATAAACTGGGGACTACACACACAACCAGGATCAAGAGAATTAAACCATGTTTTAGCATCACCCTTTAATGAGAATGGGAATAACTTAAGGATAAAGTAATAGCGAGTTTTCTCATCATGAGTAAATAGGATGGCTATATCATTTAATTTAGTAAGATGTGCCACAACGGTTTCAGTTTCATAGCCATAAAAAGTATCAGACTCAACCAAAGTAATTAACTCAGGATCGACAGAGAAATCATAATCCTTATCAGTAATAAAGATAGGTGAAGTAGCAAAAGCAGGGTCATATTCCATTCTAGCATTCAAAGACTTTTCTTTAAGCTTAGCTAATAATTTCTTAAGATTAGATCTATCATTGCATGCTAAGAAGTCTCTAGCAGTTTCTTCATCCATAACATAACCCTCAGGCACAAATAGGAAATTCATATCTAGTGGGAGAATCTTCATCATCACTTTCATCAATATTATTAGTTTCAATAATTTCATTCTCTCTAGCCCTAGCAAGTTGTTCATCAAGAAATTTACCTAGTGGCACAGTAGTATCAAGCATAGAAGTAGTTTCATCATAAATATCACGCATAGCAGAAGTGGCATCATCAATAACATGCGACCTATCGGAATCAATAGCAGCATTAGG
Organism: Triticum urartu; assembly: GCF_003073215.2. NCBI lineage: Eukaryota > Viridiplantae > Streptophyta > Magnoliopsida > Poales > Poaceae > Triticum > Triticum urartu. Next base: position 491,289,540 of record NC_053022.1, on the reverse strand, counting down.
TGTCGCAAGTTTACTCAAAACAGAAGGTGAATCAAGTGCAGAGCTAGATGGCAGTTCCTTACCTCCCCTCGTAGTTGAGGGAAAAATCTTGGTTCTTTGATCTTTCAAGTTCTTCATAGTGATAAGCAGATATAAATCCCAAGTGACTGAAAGAATAGAGCTATGCTCCCCGGCAACGGTGCTAGAAAATAGTCTTGATAACCCACAAGTATAGGGGATCGCAACAGTTTTCAAGGGTAGAGTATTCAACCCAAATTTATTGATTTGACACAAGGGGAGACAAAGAATATTCTCAAGTATTAGCAGCCGAGTTGTCAATTCAACCACACTTGGAAACTTAATATCTGCAGCAAAGTGTTTAGTAGCAAAGTAATATGATAGTACACTACAAAAAAGACACATCCGTGACATTTTGGGCCAAACGAAAGTTTTTTCTGTCATACTTATGACACTTCTATGAAAATAATTGTGACAAAACACGGTATCATCATAGATGTGGTGGGGTCCTACTTCTATGATAAAAAATCATGATAGAAAATGGGCTTTTCATCCTGGGCGGGCCGGAGGCGCAGCTGCATGACATTCTTTGGGCCGTCCATGACGAAAAAAACCGTGGTAGAGGCGAGGGCGAGGAAAATATCAGGGTGTTCCCGGTTACGGCGGGTGGTCGGGGCCAAGCGATGCGCGTTTCTCTTGTACACGCATGCGCGTGGGTCGAGGCATTGGGCTCTAACTGAACCCGAGCAAGGCATTGGGCTCTAACTAAACCCGAGCGATCGATCGATGGCTGTTAACTGAACCCGATCGAGCGATTCCTTCGCTACTGCTGCTAACTGAAGACGATCGATGCTGCCTCTGGATGAACAGTGAGCGTTGCTGGGGGGGGGGGGTTTGGATGAACAGTTCCCGATGGGGGTGGATGAACAGGACCCCGTGGTGTTGCCTCTAGATGAACATGACCCCGATCGATCGAGCCGGTTGGGGCTGGATGAACAGGACCCCGTGGAGGGCAGGATGAACAGGACCACTCCGTGGAGGGCTGGATGAACAATAGAAGGTGGAGGGCTGGATGAACAGTAGCTCGTAGAGGGGTGGTTGAACAGGAGCCCATGGAGAGGGCTAGCTGAACAGTAGCCAGTGGAGTAGCGTGCGGTGGAGGCTTGATGAACATGAGCCCGTGGATGAATAGTCGCAGGTGGAGGCTGGAGGAGGTCGACGGTGGATGAACAGTAGCCCGTGGAGGCTGGAGGGGGTCGACGGTGGAGATGAACAGTATCCCGTGGAGTCCTGTTTTGCAGTACGCCACACCCCTCCCGATGAACAGGACCCCCGTTTCGACCGTAGCGCTCCAACACAAGTCCGTTTCCTCCGTTTTGCGGTACGCCACACCCCTCTCGATCAATAGGACCCCCGTTTTGACTGTAGGAGGTCTGTTCCCCCGTTTTGCGGTACGCCAGACCCCTCCCAATGAACAGGATCCCGTTTCGACCGTGGCCGGTCGAACACAAGGCCGTTTCCTCCGTTCTACGGTACACTAGGCCTCGTTTCCATCGGTTGTTCCTTCCAAGCCCTCCCGATGAACACGACGACACATTCTGTCCCGACCCAGCCGGTTGGCTCCCCATGAACACGACGACGACGCTGTTTCTCCGTTTTGACCCAGCCATGTACACGAGCCCTGGCCATACGTATGCGCGAGTAGGCGTTCGAGACCCTGCCCGTATGTACGTACGTGGCCGTATTTTCTTTCTTGAACACTGGCCGATGTACGTACGTGTACATGCTACGTGCGTACCTCTCCTACGATGCGTGCGCGCCTCTACATCGACCAGTATGTATGTACACATTCGCGACCAAAATGCCAACGCTACGTATGCTTCGACTAGGTGGGTCCCGACTGTCAGGCACTTCCTTGCCTGCGAAGATGTAGCTGGTGGGTCCCAGCAGTCAGGGGGGCGAATCGTTTTTTTGCCCGGACGCACTTCCTTGCATGCGAAGATGTAGCTGGTGGGTCCCAGCAGTCAGGGGAAACGTTTTTTTCGCGAAATACGGTGGCCCGTCCGATGGATCCCTGCTATTAGGTGGAGGAATAATTATTTTGCGCGTAATAAGGAGGCACTTCCTTGCGGCCACCGTGGACCTAGCCATCAGCCTATCCACGTACAATACTCTTCCGATGGAAGTCGTTCCTTGACCATGTTGACCACGCAGCGCCGAGAGCACCAGGGCGGTGGACGACGGCGAGCGGCGAGGCCTAGGAAGGGGACGACGCGGAGCCGGGGAAGACACGACAGTGGAAGCCCGCGCGGAGAGCAGTACGAGGGTTCACTGGTTCGGCTGTGGTGTGAGGCTGCCGTCGTCGCAGGGCCTGGCCAGCGGTGGGAATAGTAGGGTGCGGTGAGGCCTCCGCGGCAGCACAGCCGGCCAGGGGAGGCAGGAGCATGCGGCACGATCGGCGCTGCTTTGGGCGGCTGGAGCAAGAAGACCAGAGGTTGAAGAAGCACTACGTCCATTGGATGGACATCGTATGGTCACTGGAGCTAGAATCGTTCATATTGACTAAGTTGACAAAGCACACCGTCCCCGTCAATTTAGTAGGCCCACAAGTCAGCCTCCCACCAAGGTGGGTCCCAACTAGCAGGGGGAGTATTCATTTTTTGTGCATAATAAGGAGGCACTTCCGGTGGGTCCGAGCTGATAGCGGGGGGAACGTTTCTTTCATGAAATACGATGGCCCGTCCGATGGGTCCCAGCAGTCAGGGGGAAACATTTTTTTTGCCAAATACGATGTCCCGTCCGATGGGTCCCTGCTGTTAGGTGGAGGAATAATTATTTTCCGCGTAATAAGGAGGCACTTCCTTGCGGCTGCCGTGGACTCAACTGTCAGCCTCTCCACGTACAGTACTCTTCTGATGGAAGTCGTTCCTTGACCACGTTGACCACGCTACGCCGAGAGCACCAGGGCGGTGGACGACGGCGAGCGGCAAGGCCTAGGAAAGGGACGACGCGGAGCCGGGGAAGACACGGCAGTGGAAGCCCGCGCGGAGAGCAGTACGAGGGTTCACTGGTTCGGCTGCGGTATGAGGCTGCCATCACCACAGAATAACATGGGGTGTGGGTGAGTGGAGGGATGGCCTGGCCAGCGGTGGGAGAAGTAGGGGGCGGTGAGGCCTCCGCGGCAGCACAGCCGGCCATGGGAGGCAGGAGCAGGCGACACGACCGGCGCTGCTTTGGGCGGCTGGAGCAAGAAGACCAGAGGTTGAATAAGCACTACGTCCATTGGATGGACATCTTACGGTCACTGCAGCTAGAATCGTTCATATTGACTAAGTTGACAAAGTCCTTGGTATGCGTCAACTTAGTAGGCTCACAGGTCAGATTCCGAAACGGTGCGCCCCAGATGTCAGGGGGAGGAATCATTTTTGGGCGGGTGAAGCTAGAATATCTGAGATTGAAGAAGAAGCACAACATCCATTGGATGGACATCCAACGGCCACTGCTGCTAGAACCGTGTGTTGACTATAACAAGTTGACAAAGCCTTGCGTACGCGTCAACTTCTTTTTTTAGGTGACACGTCAACTTAGTAGGCCCACAAGTGTGTGGAAGAGAACTTATAGCCCATTTGCGATTTGTAAGAATGTACAACCCATTTTTGAATTCTAATGGAATTTACTACAGTCCATTTACAGTTTGTTAAAAGTACAACCCATTTTCTAGCTAGGACAACGATTAATAATTTCAGCCAACCGTTCAAGACAGAATTCAATAAAATTTCCCACATCTTGATGGGATCCGAAATATTTTTATCCCGAAATTTCTAGTCAGATTAAATATAAATTTGTATTACGTAAAAATCTAACGAAACATTGCATGCGCAACAATTAAAAATTAAGATTTTCACAATCCATAAACAATACTTTATAAACTAATTTCGTGCTTGGTGCATTTTTTTATAGTTACTGCTCAGTTTTTATAACTACATCCCATTTATTATTTTTTAAAGCCCATTTTCCTGTTAAGCCTAATGCATCCCTCCTAGGAAAGATTTGCAGCCTAGCAGGGCGGAGAATAACAAGTTGACCTTGCCTGGGTATTCCTCAAAAAACGTATAGCTGGGCTAGCCATTTTCATTTGAAAAAAATTAATATCCGGGCTGGATATCTGTCCTGGGCTAGACGGGCCACAGCCCGCCCAGTTAATACCCTGCTCTCCTCTGAACAACAATGAAAACATCGCCAAGAAAAACTCTGCAGTGCTCACGCCTCAAAAACACAAATACCGCTCAAGCTGCTTGGTCCCAGCTGTCGGCCGCACCTTGTGCAATTCTCTCGTTTATATTGACTACATAGGTTGACAATGGTGTGGGACCATGATGTCAGGAAACCAGGAGGAAGCAAAAAGAATATAGTTGTACATAATAAGGAGGCACTTGCGTACGTACGGCTATGGCCCTAGTGGGTCCCTACTGTCATCCAGTCAAAATAAAGTCATCTCTTGAATCCTCATGTTCATTGACCATGTTAACAATGCTCGGCGCCACGGCGAGTGCAACAACTCGAAGGACGACGGAGAGGGCCTCGCGGGCCCTACGGATGGTCTGATACAACGCTCGCTGCTCATTCAGGAAGCCAGGATCATCGGACACCTATGAGCACCTTCGAGAGACTGAGACGGCATGAAACGGTAAGGCCGCGCTTGGGAGCTCTGGTTTATTTCACACATGTATTAAGATACAAGTGTAATTTACTCGTCATCGGAAACAACGCGTAAAATACATGCGTAATGAAACCGAGGGCCCGAGGACTGTAAGTAAAACCGGCGGGTTACACGTGTAATTTGAGAGACCGATGTATATTTTACTAGTCGAAATCGACCAACCAAGCGCTTCGCCTAAGACCATCTGCTTTTATTTACAAGCGTCAGTTTTACAAGCGGTTTTGGTCGGAAAACGACGATCCAATCACGGCCTAAGATGATGAGTTGGTCGGAAGATCATATGGTTTCACGTCTAACCTACCCGACTTGTTGTATAGGCTATGAATGAAACATAAGATGATGAACTTCTTAAGCACGAAAACAACATAAGAGGATGATCTTCCTAACAAGCAAATCACTGGCATTAGATCGACATGCAAAACAATATGAAGCATTATTCTCAGGAGGCACGATGAACAACTCGTGTTGCCGCATGCCACAACATTCCAAGCTCAACTTTGCAATCAAACACAAGGCCTGACATTACATAGACAATATTCAGAACAAACTCTTAAAATATCTTACATAAGTCAACATTCATGTGACTATGCTCACAACAAAGGGCGTCCCACTCAAAAATATTTACTTCTGAACTAAAGACATGAATAGGAAAAAACAATCGACGTTGCTCACAGCAAAGGGCGTCCCACTCAAAAATATCAAATGCATGTCTTCTGGCTAACATCAATGAGCAAAAATTGACAAGGTTTTCCAATTCCAATATATGAAACTAATGTCAACTTTGACAAGCTTTTCCCATTCAAAATATGTAATTCCTATGATTGTGGAACGGGCAGGGTTTGTCATCAGTTTGTCATTTGATAGTCTGGTGGCTCAATGTGACGACGAATGATTAGAGAACCATTCGATGTATTGTGCATGATGTGGAGTATTATGGAGGAGATGAACCATCTGAACATTTTGTGCAGTTCCACTAAAATCAAGCTGAGCATCCTTGTGTATTTCGTATTTATATGCTTCCAGAAAACAAAGACACATCAGCACACATATGAATATTGGCCCCAGTGTTAACCCACCAATCGATGGACTAACAAACTGAAAGTACGGTAAACAGATTACCATACCCAGATGCCCCATCATTGTTGCTTAGAATGACATTGACAGATTTGGAGTGCTGTCCTGGCTTCCTGTACTTGTTTGGGCACTTTTTGCCCAGTGCACTCCACGTGTTGTAGAGTTTCCTATGCTCTCTGCGGACTAGTCATGTCACCAGCGTCTACTAATACTTTGTAAAGCTTCTCGATCATTCCTTGTGTAATGTAGCGCAAATAGTGACTGCTTCTTTCTGCAAAGTGGTAAGACCAACTGGACCCACTAATGCAGTAGTTTGCCTTGAACACATTGGCTCCTTTTATGCAGTTCAACTAAAATCAAAGTTGAAATAAAATCGAGCTTTAATTTTGATATCCATGTAAGCAACAAAAGGTATAAGGGAAACAATTACTGAGAAATAACGGTTGATGACTTGTACTCCCAAAAGAAAAACATCTACCGATCTACCTTATCTTAATGGGAAACAAAGCAGGAGAGTAGAAATTCTTAGTCAGTGTGATCCATTCATATTAACTGAGACATTATCTTAACAATGCCTTGTTTCAACATGTATAAAGAACGACAAAGCAGAAAAGTATCATTCCTAAAACAATGCGACTGATTCATTTTAACAGAGACATTATCTTAACAATACCTTGGTTAAACATGTAGAAAGAACTACAAAGCAGGATAGTACCATTTGTGAAACATTGTAGTTGATATATAATAACAGAGACATTATATGAACAATACATTTCTTAAACATGTACTCCAGTCGATCCCTAACAGAAATGGTACTCCCGCTGATCCCTAACAAGTGTTGCAGTTTTGAACTAAGATTCAGTAGTTAATTCTGAGGAAAGTTGGTACTGACCTTTCAAGACCAAGATTTGAAACAACTCGTGAGGAAGACCTGAGAGAGATCTCAACACATATATGGAAATCCGGTCTCATTTTGTGCAGTTCCACCAAAATTAAGCGAAGCAAAATGTCACAATAGCAACAAGTTGAATAGATATCCCTGTTTTAACAGAGGCAAAAAGGAATCAATTACTGGCCAATAAAGGAGGATGAAACATGCGGCCACAAAAATGGTAATCCCGCCAATCCCTAACAAGTGTTGCAGTTTTGAAATAAGATTCAGTAGTTAATTCTGAGAGTGGCATTGCTTAATTTTACCAGCGGCATTAGATTAACAAAAAGCATAAACAGTTCCAGGGGAGAGTGGGTGCAACAACAACATGTGCTTCCATCTACTTATAAACACTACAAAAATACACTTCCGTGATGATACGTGTTTGTCACAGTAGGTCGCATTTTCTGTCATGCATGTACATCTATGACAAATTTATGACAGAATCAAGATAGTCATACCCATGTTGTCGTAGAAGTGTTCCATGACATTGCCAAAATTATCATCATGGAAGTGTCCACTTCCATGAAGACAAATCGCGTGTCACAGAAGTGCTTTCGTCAAGGGTGACCGACACATGGCATCCACCGTAACGGAACGCCGTTAAGCTATCGGGTCCGGTTTTGGATCCGATAACCCGTTAACAACCCCGACCAATGGGGATTTTCCACGTGTAAAATCATCATTGGCTGGAGGAAACACGTGTCGACTCACCGTTGGGACAGATGTCATCCGCTCATTGGACCGAAGGCGCCTATGGTACGACGACACGTGGCACGGCCCAACAGAGGCCCATTCCTGTGAAAAGGCTGGCCCGTTTGACTTGGTCAAAAGGTGGCGGGTTGGCCCACGAAAAGCCTGTTAACGGCATGTTCGCATATAGCCCATTTACAGCCCGCTAACCCAGGGCCCATTACGCCCTATCCGAATTAGGCCCAGTAGCGTCATCTAGGCCGTCCAATATGATTCAGCCCGTTTTAACTTCTGGCCCATGCGTGGCCCATGACTTCTTTCGGCCCATATGAGGACCTTTGTAACTCTTGGCCCATTAACGACTCGTGGTGAAACTGGCCCGTAATGAACAGTGTATAACTTTATACCCATTAATGGCCCGTTATTCCATTGGGCCGTTTCCAGCCCAAGTTATCTTTCGGCCTTCTCAGGGCCCATTAATTCTTGGGCTCATTTGCAGCATTCGGTTACATACGACCCGTTACTATAAATTTCTGCTTGTGGGCCAAATTCAGCCCATCGTTACAGTCAGCCCGTTTGCGGACCGTTAATACGTTGGGCCGTTTTCATGTAAAAAACCCGCTGGGCTGTTTTCATAGAGTTATCAAATATAGCTTATTAACGGCCCATTATGGTCCATGAATAGTATGACCCATGATTGGCAAAATGATGATACGCCCCGTAGAAGGCCCATGGATCCTACGGCCCGTATGAGGCCCATGGATAGTACAGCCCGTAGAAGGCCCATGGATTGTACGGCCTGTAGAAGGCCCATGGATTGTACGGCCCATAGAAGGCCCATGGACCCTACGGCCCGTAGAAGGCCCATGGACCCTAAGGCCCGTATAGAAGGCCGATGGATCATACGGCCTGCAGGAGGCCCATGGTTACAACAATCCATGTGTTGCCATGATTATTTTGGCCTAGTTACCAAAAATAGGCTATTGTGGCCACTAGAAAAAAACCGAAAAAGAACTGCAGTGACTACAAGCAAACAACTAAACAAGTCAATAAGGAAATAAATAAGCAAACAATTAATGCTAGCCTATTACCGCTATTACACATATTACATTCACTGGGCATCAAAGTTCACCACCAGTGCAAATATAGGGAACAAAGCAGCACATTACATACACTGCCCGTCAAAATTGGCCATTAGTGCAAATAAACGCGGCAGCAAAACAAGAGCATAACTGAAACAACTTCAGAAGAGCTCAAGAAACGTTATCCCGCGTATCCACCATGCTGGCAATAAGCTTAGCAAGCTGATTAGCTTTGTCCTGTTTGGCGCTAAAATCCTCCAACGCTTGCTGTTGCACCAGAAAGTATGCATCTGAATGCTCTAGGGACTTCCGCAGTCCTTTCGCTTCTTGTCGCAGCACAGCTGATCGATGTCTTTCAGCTTGTAGTTGAGACTCAAGAAACCGAACTGATTCAGACAGTGAGTTTGAATAGCTTGTGCAAGCGGTAGTGGCCAGTAACTCGAACACTAAACCAAGACAGAACTTTGGGGTTGTCTCGCTGTCTTCAAGATAGTCTTCCTTAGCTGTTTTATCAGCTTTGTTTTAGACCAACAAGGATGTGTCACTATCCTGAACCTTATCTGCATTACTTCCTTTACCATTGCTTAATAGGGCACTCTTCCCCAATATTCTGTCAGCATTCTAATAGAAGAAACAAGCAGACACATAACAAGTTTAGCATGTACTAGTATATGAAACTCATTTCGGTGAACCAGTTCATTAGTAAGGTGGACGGGATTAAACTACCAAGTCTTCTATTGCCAAGTACTAGTACATAATAAAAGCATCAAACAAACATATATCTATGTCCTATGGTCACTGCATTGTCTTGCCAAATCAAAATAGAGACGCGGTTCAAATCATATCAGTTCAAGACAAAGTAGCAGTGAAAGAATACAAAGCATGGGAAACAACACGGCACAACAAGATTTCAGATGGGTACCACGGGTCTACATGTACAACAACACTATTGGCTCTGTTGTGATGCTAGTAATGTGCATGATATGAAAGTCAACTGTATACACAATTGAAATTGAAATCAATAGAGCTATTGATAAGAGCAAACCTGTTAAAGAAACATGCGTGAACATACCTGCTATGCCATTGGAGTTTCAATTGGATCCTTCAATTTAAAAATAAGTTTGTATGAGTAAATACAGTGATACAAGAGCAAAGCAATCATAGTTAAAAAAGGCGTGCCTAAGCGAGCGCTTAAGCGCGCCTAGGCTCTAGGCGTTGGCAAAACGCATTGCGCATAACTACGCATAATCTGTGCATAACTGCGCATAAGCATGCGCTTTGGTCAGTAAAGCGCAAGGCGGTGGCAAAACGCACAATTAACGCCTAGCGCTTTTTTGAACTATGATAGCAATGGAATCTTAAATTAGAACAGTTTTTCTTCAGGTTTAGGCAGTTGTTCTACATGAACAGAGTACAGTAAGATGCAAGAATATAATACTTAAAAATAGAAAATGAGCTCATAGACCCTACCACATTCTTGGTTCAGGACCAGTACAGAACAAGGCGTTCCCAGTCATCGTCCGGTAAATGTGTCTCAGGAGAACGTAAGGGAATTTGATGAGTTTATTTGCCGGTGAAGTACGTTTTCTTCAGGTAATTCTGATACTGCCACCAAGCATTCTTGAAGATAGCAGAGGTATTAGCACATGTTACCTCATCCTGGGTTTCCAAATCGGCCCTTCTCTATAGAGAAAAATGGGAAAATTTGTTGTATTATAACCATCATGGAGGTAGGATGTATGGGACGAAGCAAAGTAAATGCCATGAATAACATTACTTACACATAACTCCTGGAAAAACACCTGCAACTGGCATTTTCCTTCATCTTCAGTATAATATTTCCAAGATGAGAAGATATGCACATATGATTTAACAACATCAAATGCGATAAATGCTAAACTACGACTAGCTGGTTGTGCTTCCTCCACAGGAATAGGCGTACTAACTGGTGGAGTTGGGGTTCGCCGTGATAGTATTGGCCCTTTGGGCACTGGAGCTTCCTTACTAACTGCTCTTGTTTGGGAGCTCTGTGGTGGAGATGGTGCTATGTCAACAGGAACTGGGTTACTATCGGCTGGGGTTGGGGTTAGATTGGGTGAAGCTGGTTCTCTGTCCATCACAGTAGGGGTACACTCTGCGAGAGTTTGGGTTATGTGTGGTAGGGCTGGTTCTTGTGCATGTACAACCAGGGTGCTATCTCCACCAAGAGGTAGCACTGTTTTATTTGAAGACCGTGTTTTTAGTCCGCTAGATACTGGCATCACCCGCTCCAATTCAAATGGCTGATAAATAGGAAACATAGTTGAATGTACAGACATTGTATGAGAGACAGATGCAATAGATAGTGTGGAAAAAAGAGGGCATGAAATAGTTGACATGTATATTGTTTAACTAAAACGAATAGCATGACATAATTTCACATATATGGTGTCTATCTAAACTGGATAGCATAGCATAACATAATTCAAAGATATGATGAATAACTAAACAGGATCACATGGCATAATTCACCTACATGTTATCTAAGTAATCAGGATCGCATCATTTAATTCACATATGTGATTTATCTGGTAAACAGAGGGCATTCGATATGATGTCTGAACTAAGAACATGGTGTTGAATATTGTGTATATGATGTATAAACTATGCAATGCAAGACACCGTATGGATGATATGAGCAGTATAACCGTGCCAAGTTAGAGCATACACCTCAGTGGGGGAATAGGACTGGTCATCTGTCTCTGAATCCATCTCTGAGGAGCTATCCGGACCCAACAAGAGATCTGCTTCGACAGGTACATTGTCCGATCTGAAGGCCTAGTTTTCACTCCAGATTTTTCCATCTCCCACCCAAATGGCTGATTCACAGGAAGAGTAGTTTAATGTACAAACATTGTCGACAAATGGAAATGTAATGAAGAAAAGGATGGGCAAGATATCATTCAAATATATGATGCCTGGTTAAACAGGATGGCATTGCACATTTCACATATATTATGGTTGGCTAAAAGACATGAGACTGCATAATTCCCATATATGATATAGAAACTAAACAGGTGGCATTACAGAACATGTCTAAACTAAGCAGATGACATATATGATGTCAAAAGTAGGCACTGCAAGGCAACATATGCATGATATGACTAACATCATCATGCCAAGGTAGATCAAACACCTTGGGGGTAAATAGGAGTGGTCAGCGGCGTCTGAATCCGCCTCAGAACAGATATCTTCCTCTGGATTACAACCTGGAGAGGGGTGGGGAGGGTTTGCCATTGAACCCACCATGGAGCGATGTCTGCATGACATTGTATTGCCGCGCAAAACTCTTCTCTTTTTCTCTACATGTTCAGCATGACTGTGTACAATATCTGACATGCATACGAAAAAAATATGGTGAGATTATGTAAAGAGAGCATGCAGAAATTTAGAGTGATGGTAACAACCAGTGGATCGATGTTTTTCCGTTGAACCAAAATAGCCCTAATGGATTGACGCGAATGTATAGTAATAAGTGATGCAACAAGTGTACAACCTCTTTGCCGTAGCCATGTCGACCTCAGCATCATTGGGTTGGTCGCTGAAGCAGTTGAGGCAGAGGTGGCTGTCGGAGGTGTGGAGGAAGATCTGAGGAATCTGTAGATGGCGTCCAGGGCACTGCTCTGTTGTGATGGATCGTTCTATCGTTGGAGCAGCTCCGGTGAGCCATAAGACGTCAAGGCTGAAGCAGCACAAGACATACATCGTCAATCTCAAGTGGGATTCTAATAGCATCTCCAATAGATGATGTAAAATGGATGTAAAATTAACATCACCAAAAACCACCTCACTACAACAGATGAGGTAAAATCTGTTGACTCTGAACTTAACTGTCGAAACTGAAATTTACTGTGGAATCTGAATGCTACTGTCGAAACTGAACGCAATGGTAGCACAGAGGCACTTGACATGTAGTTTAGGGACTGCTTGCAGTTCATCTTCAACCTGCACCCCCCTGAGCCACCAGCCACCACCGGCCGAACCGCCGGCCCCAGCGCCGCCTCGCCATCCCGAAACAACTCACCACCGCCTCCCCCGCTAGCCCTCTAGGCCCCTGCCCCCACCCTGAACCCTAAGATAGATAGTGGGGTACCTCTCCGGCGAGCCCCCGTCCTCGCTGTGGGTGGTTCTTCCTTAACTCCGGCGACCCCCCCCAACCCCTAAAGTGCAGCACGAGCGAGGGGGAGAGTAGCAGCAGCAGCTGGGCGAGCGAGTGATCGAGCGAGAGCCGGAGCAGCAGCAGCAGCGCGAGCGAGCGAGAGCCGGAGCAGCAGCAGCAGATCCGGCTGGTATGGACGCCGCCGTCGAAGGGGCCTTGCACTGGGGGAGAGCCGCCGTGGAGATGTCGCCTGTGGCGCCGGCTTTAAGGTAGCCGCTCCATGGGGGTGCGGGATGGAGCACCGTCGGCGCGGGGAGGTCGAGTTAAGGAGAAGGTGTGATGCGATGAGTGTACGACCTCTTTGGTGGCGCCGAGTAGGCCTCGGCTTCGTCCGAGGGGTTGGTGAGGATGCTGCGGTTCCGGTGGAGCAGGTTAAGGCGACACTGTGGGGATGGAGCAGCCGTGATAGACGAGGCAATCATCGGAGCAGCTCCTTGGAGGTGGCGAATGGGGCGGCTGAACCAGCGGGACGACGAGATGGACGACGGATCCTCATCCGGGGAGGTGGATGAGGGACGTCGAGCTGTTGCGGTGGACGACGTCGTCGGGGAAGAGGCTCCGGCTGGGCAGCGGTGACGTGGCGGATGGAGGAGGGTGGGGTTTCCTGGCTGGAGTGGAGAGGTTATGGCGGCCTGGGATTTCGAATGGTGAAAAGGGGGCGATGGGAGGGGGTGAAGCATGACATAGGGACGCGCTTGTCCAAAATGTAGGGTGTGTTACAAAAGTACCCCCCACCGATTTGAACTAGCGGCCCTTTCGGCTCAGGGTTAGAAGGGGGATTTCGCGTGTCGGGATTTGGCAGCTGGAGGGAGTTTTCGCGCGCGTTGTAATTTCGGGATAGCAAGGCGCGGGTTGTGAATGTGCCAGTTTTGGGAGCACGATATCTGAATTTTCGGGATATAAAAAGACGTGGGTTGAATTTTAGGGACAAGCCTAACGTGTAGTAATATTGTACTTGTAAGTACCAAATCAATTCGCACTTCCGTCAACCAAAAAGAAAACGAAAAAAATAAAACTATTCACACCACACAAAGAGAGGTCTTGCCCCGTTTTACTATACAAATGCTATTCAAAGCTACTCCCTCCTTCCATCTATATAGGGCCTAATGCGTTTTTCGGTGCTAACTTTGACCAAATATTAGAGCAATGATATATGACATGCAACTTACACAAAGCACACCGTTAAATTCGTCTGTGAAAGGTTCTTTCAATGATATAATTTTCACATTGTGCATGTCATGTACTATTAATCTTGTCAATAGTCAAAGGCGGTCTTAAAAATCTCATTACGCCCTATATAGATGGAAGGAGGGAGTATGAATCCATGTTATGTCCGATTAAATTTTTTCGCTTGCTGTATAATGCATGTAACCTACTCATACCAACATTTTAGTGCATTCCAAATGTCTATACTACCGTTGCAATTCGAACTAAATTTGAATTCGTTTCTCTATTTCAATAAGAATCTACAATCATGATTGTTGCCAACTTCAACCATCATAGTTTCCTTGCTATCTGCCAGATATAAATCGGACGGCCTATAATACAGGATGGCAGGCACACCATCATCAACAACTCTGTTTTTTATAAGAGTAGAGATACAATATATTAAATGTAGTATAACATGTTCATAACCACACCATGTGTATCACCGTTATATATATTCACACATGCGTTGGTTTGAAACACTATGATAAATTCTTCAAATATCCGAATTCGCTTTTTATAATGAAGTATATATGATCTCTATTCGTCTTTTACACCCACACAACCCTGTCATCTTTGTAGCTAGCGCTAACTTTCTCTTGTGCATGCACACGCCCGCATCCCTCTCACCCTCCCTCAGCATTCTCTAGCTCCATCGTGTAAATTCGTCTTTTCACTTTAGATCGTTCACCCATGGTGTGTGTAGGCCCCCCAACTCCTTCTTTACGGCACACATCGATCGATATGCCTCTCTAGCCAGGTGTGCCTAGCACAAACACAAGCTTCCCCTCTTCTCTTGTCACCGTCCATGCCTCACTCCCACCACTCTTTTCATCGTTCTCGTACTCACACACTCCTCCCCCTCGATATAGTATGCCTCTCGTACCACCTCCTACATGCATCCCTCTCTCTCTATCCTTCTCCTCGTGCCTCATTTGCTTCTAACAGACACATGCATGTATACCGATCGATCTCCCAACATATACCTAGATCGACTTTAACTACCCCCCATCGATCGACATACCTCACAAGTTATCTCTCTCCTTTCTCTAACAAAGGGCGATTGATCTTCCTATGTAGTTACGTCTGCTTACCACAGCCACATCGTCCCCCCTCATCATTCGTGCATGCCTCCTGACCCGTCTCTTACACGCATGTGCACAGACAACAAGCAGCCATCTCCTCTCTTATTGATCATGCGGGCGTGCCCTCCGTTTGTCTAGCAAGCCTATCCCACCATTTGTGAGAAGCAACTCCACTACCACCCCTCCAACACTCTAGCCCTGTCTCTCTCCCAACCTTATTCCTCTCCTGCACATATGCATGGATGTCGATCGATCTCCCTTAATACATGAGGCAGATCGATCTCCTTAATACATCAGATAGGCCTCTCTCCTCCTCCACACATATACCAGCCATTGTACCTCTATAGTTAATTGGGCCTCCCTCTTCCCCCACCACACACCGATAGTCGAGCTCTGCAGGTAGGTATGCATGCCACAGAGACAAACTGCACATGTCCCATCTCATGTTCTAGTAGGCCAGCCACTCTATATCTTTGACGTGGGCACACACAAATTCAATGGCACTCTTTATCGATCGCGCGCGCACACACACACATCATCCCTCTCTTCGATTCTATGGACACCTCAAGCCGATGATACCTCCACTCTCTTCTCGTGGATCGCCCCCTCTATATACTCCCTCCGTTCTAAATTACTTGTCTTGGATTTGTCTAGATACGGATGTATCTAGACTCATTTTAGTGCTAGATACATCCATATCTAGACAAATCTAAGACAAGTAATTCGGAACGGAGGGAGTATATGTTATATCCAGGACTCTATTTCACACAGATTGCATATGTTACATTTTTTGATTGACCCCCGCCAAAAAACTCTCAAGAACCCACACACTATATCTCTCTAGGTTTGTATCTCTCTCACACAACCCCACGTAGGTGGTGTATGTATACAAGAAGAGAATAGGTGCACCGTGCACGTACTCACGCTTCGTGCCCAACCACACCCGCGTGGGTACATGGTGGAGCTCATTTCTTTACGAAATGGCAGCCCACGTGCTAATTTGAAAGCATGTAGCGGTTGTTTACCTAGGGAGGTTGTGTACCACGCGTGCACGAAACAAAGTTCGACTTGACGCGTTGCCGCGTTATTTTTAAATAAAGTTATATCGCTCAATGGCACGCAAATGGAATATAAAATGATTTTTATGGAGAAAAAGGTAGTCCGCTCACTATATACAATGGAGCCAGCCTGCCTGGTTTGTCGCTCTTCAAAATATCTCACACAAGGCTGCGGTGGCCTCTCTCTCTCTCTCTCACCGTTGGTCACTGATCCGGCTGCACCCCGTCCACCGGGGGAAAGGGAGTGCGGTGGCTTCTCTCTCTCTCATCATTGGTCACTGATCCGGTCGCATCCCGTCCGCCGGGGGAAAGGGAGGAAGTGCATAGTTTCTCCGTTCGACGTCGCCGAGGCAGCACGTCCCGATCTGTGGTACACGCCGTTCTCTCTGACCAAGCTCTGGCGCAGCAGGGCCTACGCCACCTGCTCGCAGATTCCGCCTGCTGTCACTCACCTAGTTACATCCCGACGACCTCCAGGTATCCCCTTCAGCCTTGCTCCACTGCCCGTCTTCCCAGGTCGCTGCATGTGGATCTTCCATAGTTCTTTGCCCAAAACATAGCTCGTCCGGCGTACTTTCCATATTGCATTCTCGTCCTCACACCGTTTTAGACAAACACAACCGTGTTGTCATCTTCCCTTAGGACAAGGAATATGCTTCTTTTTTGTCGTCGCATGCGTCATCAACTGTTATTGGCCAGTAATTGTTTCCTTTCTACCTCTTTTTTGCAAACAGGGCTATCCATTTCACCTCGTTGCTATTGCGACCTTTTGGTGAACTGCACAAATCAATTTTTTCTTAAGAGTGTTTTGTGTGGTTGTACTAAAATGTCACATGGGCAACGTCTCTACATTTCAGTGCGACTTCACAAAGGGAGATTGGTTTTGCTCTATCCTCCTCATCCAACTCCGAGCCTAATCTTCTCCAACTAGTTAGTCTTAAGAGAGACTGCAAAGGTGACCGGCTTCTATTTGTGTATTTATTGTTTCATCAGCAGTCCTCTATTATCGTAATCACACTTAATATCTTTGGAACAGGGACGCTCAGCTCTATTTTAGTGGAACTGCACAAAATGATCGGAATGTTGCATGCTACAGACAGCTACTTTTTTCCCAACATGCCTTGTTGATTTAGACAGAGCTGGGGGGACGTTGCTACCAATGAAAGCATGGATCAATTTTAATTTAACACCTTCTCGCAACTCTGTCTTCAGTTGTGATGTAATTATTAGCTCTGATCTGCTAATAATTGACATGCATTAGCAAGGAAGTTAGTTTTTTATTGTTTCCGAAAGAGCATCGATGGCAAGACACGTGAAACAAAATCTAAAAGCTCACACCATTGTACAATTTCATGTCGCTGGAAAATTATTTGTATAGTACGTCAATTATGTAAACAAATGATGGAAGCTTGATAGCATTGCCAGAAGCCTGTTCATCATCCGGGTCCATGTGCCATGCACAAAATTATACTCCTTCGTTCCTAAATATTTGTCTTTTTACAAATTTCAAACGGGCATATTTTAGAGTGTAGATTCACTCATTTTGCTTCGTATGTGTACTCCCTACGTTCCTAAATATTCTATTTGTCTTTCTAGAGATTTCAACAAGTGACTACATCCGGAGCAAAATGAGTGAATCTACACTCTAAAATATGTCTATATACATCCGTATGTGCCAGTCCATTTGAAATCTCTGAAAAGACAAATATTTGAGTAGTCACTCGTTGAAATCTCTAGAAAGACAAATACTCCGGAGTATATTTAAGAACCGAGGGGGTAGTGCACAACCGCATGGGAGACTCAGCCCGGTCGTTGCGCCGCATTAATAGTGAGTAATGAGCTGTCAAATCATAAGCCCCACCTTTCCCACTGTAAGTTGCTCTGAAGAAGCAACCATCAATACGCTCTTCTTTGAATCCGCTCATACTACTCCATCCGTCACTGTTTATACAGCGCGCTTCAGAAAAAGAAAAAAAATCCGTGGGACCAAGGCGACTAGCGATCGGCCTGAAAAATAGCATTGGTAGTTATAGCACGGCGTCTATTACTACAGGGTATAATGCATACACACATGCATGCAGTGCTTCCACCCCGGGTACACACATGCATGCACTTACTCCACTCCGTAGTAGTACAGTACATGGAGAGAAAATTGTGGACTTGATTGCGGTTACCATGCCCTAATTATTTGAGCATTAAACTAAACGCGTCTAAATTCTCTCTGGTGGTGGAAATGCATTGAGAGAAATGCATCATAATGAAGCGCGCCCTGTAAACTGTGACGGAGGGAGGAGTAGTATGAAGATGCAAAACCAAGTACGTGTATGGCCAGTCGGTCAACGCACGTCCTCTTGGCATATCACTGGCATGTGGGACAGGAGTGTGAGCAAACCGATCTCAATTGACGGCAAAGAGCCAACCCGCCGTTCCTTGAGAGAAACGAGGGGCTGTTTGGTTCTCAGCCAAAGGTTGCCACGTCTAACCTTAGTCATGCCACAACACCTTAGGCATATGTTTGGTTTATTGCCACACTTGTGGCTTGCCACACTTTTCTAGTTATACGGCCCACAAGTCATAGGCTCAAATTTTTGCCAAATCTTGCCACACTTGTGGTGGTCATTTTGTTAGCCACACTTTTTGTGGCAGCCACAGTTTGCTTAAGATTAGTTGTGGCAAAGTTAGTCATGAACCAAACAAGCCCGAGGAGCGAGAACACATAGACGGGCTCACACGGAGGCCAAGATATATTCGAGCATGGTTGGTTGATCGATATCATTCATTACATGTTGGGGTGCCGTTTTCCACCCTTCTCCGGAATAAATGTGTACTTTACTAGAGATAAAAAAATAAGAGTACAGACGCTCCACCATGCGGTTCTAGTAGTAGTACTACTGGTACTACTGCGCTTGGCTCTTCGCCTCTTCGTGAAGTCGAACAATGATGGTACTCCTCATGTTGGGTACTATAGTGTACGCCTCTCACAATCTGACACCGAATGAACTGATGCATGTCCACTGAGGGTAGGTTGCATTAGTCAAAAGGCATAAGCGAGCTTCACCTTGTCCTGCAAGCTTCTCCTCGTTCTGCGAGTTGACGGGACACACCAAAAAGTAGTGCTAGTCCATACTCCCTCCTTTCCGGTTAATATGGCTTCGAAACTAGTACGCAGACGATACTTGTTCGGACGAAAGCTAGACGATGGTGAATCCATTGGCATGTCGTAGTTTGCTCATAGGCATGGACGGCTTGATTAGCACTGTCGTGCAAGAATCGTGCACCATGAGTCGTCTGCATAGCAGCGCTCATATGGCTTAATCTTTTTTGCGGGTAAATGAGAGAGCTTTATTAATATATAAGCATTCTTAGGACGATCAGACAAGACACTGGTCACTAGGAAGCGAGGTACCCTACAAAAAAAGAAGTAGGAAGCGAGGTGTTTCATGAAGCCAGCTCTCGGCCACATTCAAAATGCAGCAAGCACGGTTTGCACAAAGATGCGCCGCAAGGTTTGCTGACCTGTTTACATGCTGAATAACAAAAAAAGAGGAAATATTACCGAGCGCTACTATTTGTAACAGGATATGAGCCAGAATTAAGCGAGAATTGTGGCGAGTGTTCCATGCAATCAACTCCCATTATCACATGCGAGAACCCTCGAAGAGAACCAAATGTGTTGAAGATTGCTTTATCACATTTTAAAATTATAATAAGAGTGCAGATGCTCCTCCATCCGGTTCGTACTAGTATAGTACGTACCTTTATAGACTATAGTAGTAGTACTAGTAAACTTTGCACTTGGCTGTTCGCCTATTCGGGAAGTCAAACAATAATAGCACTAGTAGTAGTGTAGTGTATGCTTCTGGCAATGTGACACCGAATTAAGTGTTGCACGTCCACCGCCTGAGCGAGGGAGAGCTTGCATTAGTCAAAAGTTTCTCCTTGTCCTGCGAGCCACCGCGCGCAAGCTTCTCCCGTCCCACAACCTTCTCCTCGTTCGGCAAGTTGATGGGACACAGCAAGGTAATGCTAGTCCATACTGCCTCCTCTCTGGTTAATATGGCTTAATTTCAAACGAGATAAATACACTGTCTGTCACTGTATATTTGTAAAAATATGATCAGTGGACTTCATAATACGCTCATTGCGCTCAATATATATATTTTTTCCGGTGTTTATACGGTCACTAGCTCACCCTGACTGAGTATATGTGTGCATGCATGTGTAGGTTGAGCACTTGAGCGTGACCGTGTGTGTTCCGTCGTGTGCTCGGACATGCATGCATTAGGGTGTCGCGCACGTTTTTGCGTCCATGTGTACGTGTGACTGTTGCATACACGTAGGGGGAGTACGTGTAGGGGCCACTAATGAGCAGTCAAATCACACAGTAAGTTAGTCGGAAGCAGCAACCATCATTTCACTCTTGAATGACACGTACGCAATACAAATGGTTGATATGGAGAGAAAAATAAAACCACTATATATATACACTAGCAGGAGCCTAAGCTACAAGCCTGCTTGCTTAGGTTGCTCTCTTCACAAGCATAGAACGACGGGCCTGATCCCGCAGCTGGGGGAAGGGAACAATGTTCTGCGTAGACGCGGTCGACATCGGCGAGGGAGAAAAACCATAGTCGGTGCGTCCCAATCGGGGGTCACCGCGGTATGGGCCAATGCCGCGTCCCAACCGCCCTTCTAGCTACAGCCAGACGTCCCAGGTAGTCCATCTTCCTTTTGGAGCCGGCTTGCTCCACTGTCGTAGCTCCATCTCCATGTCAATCTTTCTCTACTTCTACCGGCTTCTACTTGTGATGAGTTTATGTCTCATGAACTAGTGCCAGTACTATTATTCTAATCACACTTCTTCAATATCTTTGCCATCAGGGATGCTCAGGTCGATTTTAGTGGAACTGCACAAAAGCATCATATGATCCGAGGGTGCCAGCCGTATTTCCTTCGATAGGTTCTACCTGGCCAGGAAATTAAATCATGTTTAGGGTTTAGGGTTTAAGTCGTAGTGACCCCATCAGTAGTTTTTCTTTCGTACATGCTCTCACAACTTTTTTCTTTAGTTGTGAAGTAAATATTGGCTATGATCTGTGAATCATTGAGATGCATCAGCATGCGTGTTAGTTTTCCTTTGTATTTGATGGAATGTTGTAACAGGGCAATCATGGAATAGGAATGAAAATGGAGTGGAAAGTTTCCGTTTTTCCGAAGAAAAAATGGAAACAGAGAGAAACCAACGTTTTGTTTTGTTGGATCGTGCCATTGAGAAAAACCAACGTTTAAATCACGTCTGTCGTGTTCGTGTCTCACCCTCCTCCACGGCTCGACCCCACACGGTCGCTCGGCATGCCACTCACCGCAAACCGAGTATACGATAACTTTCCCGCCTGCTTGTCGATGGGTCATGCCATGGAGTACTAGCACTACTGGAAGAGATTGACGAGTTGGGGGAGGACAGCTAGCTGTAGCACGGACTCCCAAGAACTTTTTACATGCATGTTGTAGCCGGCTATTGCGACCTTTAAACACGGAGCAGCCGCGTGCACCCGGAAGCGGCGCAGGCGACGCTCTCTCGGCCGGCGCACCTCTTCAATGCCGGCGCCAGTGAGAGGTCGCGTCCGCTCTGGCCGGGCATGAATGCGGCACTGACCGTTTCGGGCGGGAAGCACACGCGGGTGATGAAGAGGGTTCGAGTTGGTCAGGACCGGCCGTGGCAGCGGTCCGGACGTGCGCAAAAAAGAGATATTGTACGTTAATATTGTTGCGTATATAATTAACAACGTAAATAATGTGCCAGTCGAACAAATATGATTGGAGATGGAGATGGAAATGGAATTTTACGTAAACACGGATATGCATGTCTATGTCTATGTGTGTGTGCGCGACGACTCTCGCGACCTGGAAGCGGGGGCGTGTTTTTGATCGAGTTTTCTTTCTTGGTACGTTAGAAAATCAGTTTGTCTAATTCACATCTAGATGTTATTTAAGGATATCACATCTAAGCTCCCACAAGTACATAATGTAGCAACAAGAAACAAAAAAACTAGGAAAAAAATAGACCACAAACAGAGTGGACATCAACTTAGGGTTTGCACTCTCCACACCCTCGCCGCACTACATATATGTTACACGCTGGAGGCTCAACGTTCATTTGCTAGGGTTTGCTATATTCACAGTTTCTCACCCTCTCTTCACCAGATCTAGACAAGACTGCGTTGGCCTCTTGTCTCTCTCTCCCCCTCACAGCTGGTGAAGGAGGCGTCCGTATCCCGTCGCACCGGGAAGGGGAGGAGGTGCAGTGTTCACTCTATCGCCTTCGGCAAGGGAGGCAATCCACTGCCGGTTGCGCTTTTCTCTTTCACCCAGCGCCTGTGCGGGAGGGCCACCGACCCCTTCTTCCTCGCTGCCGTACGTAGTGTGGGCAGATCCGGCCTCCCGCCGCACGCCTTGCCACATCCCGACAACCCTAAGGTATAAGTTTCTTTGAAACCGTCGTTGCTCTAGCTGCATGTGGATCTTTTTCGGTCTGTAGTCGAATCTAGGTCTTGGTTCAAAGAGGAAAGAATGGTGTGGTGGGCTGGAGCAAGAATCTAGGACGTGGTTCAATGAGGAAAGGAGGGGCGGAAAGTAGTATAGACTGGCTATCCAGCCGCTTTGTAGGTCAAAAAGGGAAAAAAGGGGGTAACCCAGTACACACATCTGTAAGGACTGATCTCTTTGTTGAAAAGGGAAAGAAACTGGGGGGTCGGGTAGTTTGTGCAGGACTAGATTTGCTGCCCTCACATAGGAAGAAGGTTCAAAGAGAGCAAATATGGGACCAGCGCATATTGCTGCTTGGCTACATACTCTGCATCACCCATTTATACGTGTGGACGCACATGGTGCTGGCATGGCCCATACAGCTATTTTGCTGTTGTTAATCTAAGAACGCCGCCGGAAAATTGAAGCAATGCCACTGTTAAAAGTAAATTACATTTTTAACGAATGTTGTTTCAAGAAAATGTCTCTGTTAATATGAATCAATGCAACCGTTTTAGAAATGCTACTGTCCTACTTCGTTTTCCATCCAAGATAAGTTAGATGCTTCTTTCTGTCACTATTTGTTTCATCCTCCTTTATCGGCAAGTAATTATTTCCTTTTTTGCCTCTGTTAAAACAGGGGTATCGATGCAACTTGTTGCTATTGCGACATTTTGCTTCGCTACTCGAAACAGTTATGTTTTAAGAGTGTTTTGTGCAGTTCAACTTGAATGTCACACCGGTGACTTTGCTTAATTTTGGTGGAACTGCACAAAAAGGAGATCGAGATTTGTTTCCAGTCTTCATATCGATTCAACTTGTTGCTATTGCGACATTTTGCTTCGCTATGTGAAACACTTTTCTTGATTTCAGTGCAACTGCACAAAACGAGATTGGATTTCCTATTCGTGTTGGCAGATTTGTATTTTATCTTGTCCTTCTCATGAAAGGTCAGTACAGGCCTTCATCCACATAATTGTGCAGTGTGCTTTGAGATGTTGTGCTACTTGTATTGGTATTGTTTTAAATAAATGTTGAATTGAAGCTATTGTATTGCTGTCTTTTCCCATTAAGTAGTGAACAAAAATGGGACCAACCCAGACATGATGTTTGTTGCTTTGTTACAACAAACTCTGCATCACCCCCTTTATAAGTAGATGGAAGCACATACTGTTGTTGCGCCCACTCTCCCCTGGAACTGTTTATGCTTTTCGTTAATCTAATGCCACTGGTAAAATTAATCAATGCCACTCTCATAATTAATTAACTACTGAATCTTAGTTCAAAACTGCAACACTTGTTAGGAATGATACTATCCTGCTTTGTAGTTCTTTCTACTTGTTTAACCAAGGTATTGTTAAGATAATGTCTCTGTTAAAATGAATCAGTTGCATTGTTTTAGGAATGGTACTTTTCTGCTTTGTCGTTCTTTATACATGTCGAAACAAGGCATTGTTAAGATAATGTCTCAGTCAATATGAATGAATCACACTGATGGAGAATTGCTACTCTCCTGCTTTGTTTCCCATTAAGATAAAGTAGATCAGTAGAAGCTTTTCTTCTGGGAGTACAAGTCATCAACCGTTATTTCTCAGTAATTGTTTCCCTTATACCTATTGTTGCTTACAGGGATATCAAAATTAAAGCTCGGTTTTATTTCGACTTTGATTTTATTTGAACTGCACAAAAGGAGCCAATGTGTCCAAGGCAAACTGCTGCATTACTGGGTCCAGTTGGTCGTTCCACTTTGCAGAAAGAAGCAGTCACTGTTTGCGCTACATTACAGAAGGAATGACCGAGAAGCTTTACAGAGTATTATTAGACACCGGTGACATGACTAGTCTGCAGAGACCATTGGCAATTTAACAACACGTGGAGTGCCCTGGGCAAAAAGTGCCCAAACAAGTACAAGAAGCTACGACAGGACGATCATAGGCATTACATATTTTGAATGGGAAAAGCTTGTCAAAGTTTAATCATTGATGTTACCAAGAAGTCATTAGTTTAATATATTGGAATTGGAAAACCTTGTCAAAATTTGCTCATTGATGTTAGCCAGAAGACATGCATTTGATATTTTTGAGTGGGACGCCCTTGCTGTGAGCAGCTCGAGTGTTTTTTCCTATTCCTGTGTTCAGTTTAGAAATAAATAGTTACTCTGCTGAGATATTCCTGTGTTAAGAGTTTGTTCTGAATAGTGTCTATGTAATGCCAGGCCTTGTGTTTGATTGCAAAGTTGAGCTTGGAATGTTGTGGCATGCGGCATCACGAGCTGTTCACCGTGCCTCCTGAGAATAATGCTTCGTATTGTTTTGCATGTCGATCTAATGCCAGTGATTTGCTTGTTAAGAAGATCATCCTCTTCTGTTGTTTCTGTGCATCGTCTGATGTTTCATTCATAGCCTATACGACAAGTCGGGTAGGTTAGACGTGAAACCATATGATCTTCTGACCAACTCATGATATTAGGCCGTGATTGGATCGTCGTTTCCCAACCAAAACCGCTTGTAAAACTGACGCTTGTAAATTAAAGCAGATGGTCTCGGGCGAAGGCGCTTGGTTGGTTGATTTCGACTTGTAAAATATCGGAAGTACTTCACACACGATAAAAACGCTGAACGACACTCGGACGATTGCTAATCCAGCCGTTAGCTACTGTTTCAGCCTTGCCCATGGATGGCATGATACGCACGTCGTGCATGTATCGTCTGGTAATGTCGTCCATATAGCAGTGCTCGTAAAATATACACTGGTCTCTCAAATTACATGTGTAACCCGCCGGTTTTACTTACAGACCTTGGGCCCTCGGTTTCTTTATGCCTGTATTTTACGCGTTGTTTCCGATGACGAGTAAATTACACTTGTATGTTAATACATGTTTGAAATAAACCAGAGCTCCCAAGCGCGGCCTTACCATTTCATGCCGTCTCAGTTTCTCGAAGGTGCTCATAGGTGTCCGATGATCCTGGCTTCCTGAATGAGCAGCGGACGCTGTATCAGACCATCTGTAGGGCCCGCGAGGCCCTCTCCGTTGTCCTTCGGGTTGTTGCGCTTGCCGTGGTGCCGAGCATTGTTAACATTGTCAACGAACATGAGGATTCAGGAGATGACTTTATTTTGAGTGGATGACGCTAGGGACCCACTAGGGCCATAGCCGTACGTATGCAAGTGCCTCTTATTATGTACAACTATTTTTTTTCTTTCTCCTGGTTTCCTGACATCACGGTCCCACACCATTGTCAACCTATGTAGTCAATATAAACGAGAGAATTGCACAAGGTGCGGCCGACAGCTGGGACCAAGCAGCTCGAGCAGTATTTGTGTTTTTGAGGCGTGAGCACTGCAGAGTTTTTCTTGGCGATGATTCCGTTGTTGTTCAGAGGAGAGCAGGGTATTAACTGGGCGGGTTGTGGCACGTCTAGCCCAGGCCAGATACTAATTTTTTCAAGATGAAAATAGCTAGCCCAGCTATACGTCTTTTTGAGGAATACCCAGGCAAGGTCAACTTGTTATTCTCCGCCCCGTTGGGCTGCAAATCTTTCCTAGGAGGGATGCATTAGGCTTAACAGGAAAATGGGCTTTAAAAATAATAAATGAGATGTAATTATAAAAACTGGGCAGTAACTATAAAAATGCACCAAACATGAATTTAGTTTATAAAATATTATTTATGGATTTTGAAAATCTTAAATTTTCATTGTTGCGCGCGCAATATTTCGTTGGATTTTTACGTAATACAAATTTATATTTAATCTGACTAGAAATTTCTGGATAAAAATATTTCGGATCCCGTCAAAATGTGGGAAATTTTATTGAATTCTGTCTTCAACGGTTGGTTGAAATTATTAATCGTTGTCCTAGCTAGAAAATGGGCTGTACTTTTAACAAACTGTAAATGGGCCGTTGTAAATTCCATTAGAATTCAAAAACGGGCTGTACATTCTTACAAAACGCAAATGGGCTATAAGTTCTCTGCCACACACTTGTGGGCCTACTAAGTGACGCGTCCCTTAAAAAAATAAGTTGACGCGTATGCAAGTCTTTGTCAACTTATTATAGTCAACACACGGTTCTAGCAGCAGTGGCTGTTGGATGTCTATCCAACGGATGTCGTGCTTCTTCTTCAATCTCGGATATTCTTAGCTTCGGCCGCCCAAAAAATGATTCCTCCCCTGGACATCTGGGGCGCACCGTTTCGGAGGCTGACCTGTGGGCCTACTAAGTTGGAGCGTACCAAGGGCTTTGTCAACTTAGTCAATATAAACGATTCTAGCTTCAGTGACCGTACGATGTCCATCCAATGGCCGTAGTGCTTCTTCAACCTCTGGTCTTCTTGGTCCAGCTGCCCAAAGCAGCACCGGTCGTGCCGCCTGCTCCTGCCTCCCGTGGCCGGTTGTGCTGCCGCGGAGGCCTCACCGCCGCCATACTACTCTCACCGCTGGCCAGGCCATCCCTCCACTCACCCACACCCCCTGTTATTCTGCGGCGACGACAGTCTCACACCGTAGCTGAACCAGTGAACGCTCGTACTCCTCTCCGCGTGGGCATCCACTGCCGCGTCTTGCCCGGCTCTGTGTCGTCCCCTTCCTAGGCCTCACCGTTGTCCACCGCCGTGGTGCTCTCGACGCGGCGTGGTTAATGTGGTCAACGACCGACTTACATCAGAAGAGTACTGTACGTGGAGAGGCTGACAGCTGGGTCCACGGCAGCCGCAAGGAAGTGCCTCCTTATTACGCGGAAAATAATTATTCGTCCACCTGACAGCGGGGACCCACCGGACGGGCCACCAGTATTTTGCGAAAAAAATCGTTTCCCCCTGACTGCTGGGACCCACCGGACGGGCCACCGTATTTCGTGAAAAAATGTTCCCCCGCTGTCTGCTCGGACCCATCGGAAGTGCCTCCTTATTATGCACAAAAAATGAATACTCCCTCGGCTAGCTGGGCTTTGTCAACTTAGTTAATATGAATGATTCTAGCTCTAGTGACTGTACGATGTCCATCCAACGACCGTAGTGCTTCTTCAACCTCTGGTCTTCTTGCTCCAGCCGCCCAAAGCAGCGCCGGTCGTGCCGCATGCTCCTGCCCCCCGTGGCCGGCTGTGCTGCGGCAGAGGCCTCACCGCCCTCTACTATTCCCACCGCTGGCCAGGCCCTGCGGCGACGGCAGCCTCACACCGTAGCCGAACCAGTGAACCCTCGTACTCCTCTCCGTGCGGGCTTCCACTGCCGCGTCATCCCCGCCTCCGCATCGTCCCCTTCCTAGGCCTCGCCGTCGTCCACCGTCGTGGTTTTCTCCGCGCGACGTGGTCAACGTGGTCAAGGAACGACTTCCATCGGAAGAGTACTGTACGTGGAGAGGCTGACAATTGGGTCTACGGCCACAACCCAGTTTTTTGTGATTTGCCAAGTAAGTCGCTTTGTCAGGCCTGTTGGGCTACAAATCTTTCAAGACGAGGAGAGCTTTCATTCGGCTGGCCGAGAAAATGGCCCATCAGTAATGATAAATGGGATGTACATTTTTAAAACACAGCAAACCGGCAATTAGTTTCAAATATCTTTTTTTTTCATTTCAAGATGTGAAATTACATTAATTTTTATGCGTGGAGAATTTGTTGGATTTTATATTGATATACATTTATTTTTAAAACCAGTTTGAATGTGAGTCGAAATTTTGGGATTAAAAACAGTTCGGACCGCACCGAAATATGCAAAATTTCGTATACTTTTTTAACCGTGGCCACAATATGGGCTGTAATGCTAGCATAAAGAATATGGGCTCCAAAAAAACCTTAAGAATTAGCAAATGAGGTGTAAATTATTAGAAATAATGGCAGATGGGTTGTATGCTATTTTCCACAGATTTGAGGCTTTCCTAAAAAAAGGTTGACGCACAAGCACTGACTGTTGGATGTCCATCCAACGGCCGTCGTGCTTCTTCAATCTCTGCTCTTCCTGCTCCAGCCACTCAAACAAGCGCCGGCGGGACTGCCTGCTCCCTCCTCCCCGCGGCCGGCTGTGCTGCCGCGCAGGCCTCCCCGCGGTCGGCTGTGCTGCCGCCAGGCCTCGCCGCCCCACCGTACTCCCATCGCTGGCCTAGCCATCCCTCTACTCACCCACACCTGCTGTTATTCTCCGGCGACGGCAGACGAACCAGTAAACCCTCGTACAGTCGTACTCCCCTTCGCGTGGGAAAAAACTGTCGAGTCTTCCCTGCCTCCGCATCGTCCCCTTCCTAGGCCTCGCCGTCGTCCACCGCCATGGTGCTCTCGGCGCGGCGTGGTCAATGTGGTCAACGACCGACTTCCATTGGAAGAGTACTGTGGGTGGAGACGCTGATAGCTGGGTCCACGGTCGCAGCAAGGAAGTGCCTCCTTATTACGCGCAAAATAATTATTCCTCCACCTGACAGTGGGGACCCACCGGACGGGCCACCGTATTTCGCAAAAAAAAAAACGTTTCCCCCTTGACTGCTGGGACCCACCAGCTACACCTTCGCACGCAAGGAAGTGCGTCCAGGCAAAAAAAACAAAACGATTCGCCCCCCTGACTGCTGGGACCCACCAGCTACATCTTCGCACGCAAGGAAGTGCCTGACAGTCGGGACCCACCTGGTTGAAGCGTACGTAGCGTTGTCATTCTGGTTGCGAACGTGTACGTACATATATACTGGTGGATGTAGAGGCGCGCACGTGTCGTAGTAGAGGCGTGCACGTAGCATGTACACGTACGTACAACGGCCAGGGTGCAAGAAAGAAAATATGGCCATGTATGTGTACATATGGGCGGGGTCTCGAACGCCTACTCGCGCATATGTACGACGAGGGCTCTTTGACATGGCTGGGTCAGAACGGAGAATAGCATCGTCGTCTGTTCATGGGGAGGCAACAGAATGCGTCGTGTTCATGGGGAGGCAACATAATGCGTCGTGTTCATCGGGAGGCAACGGAACACGTGGGAGCCAACCGGCTAGGTCGGAATGGAATGCGTGGTCGTGTTCATCGAGAGGGCTTGGACGGAACAGGCGATGGAAAGAGGCTTGGCGTACCACATAACGGATGAAACGGCCTTGTGTTCGACCGGCCATGTTTGAAACGGGATCCTGTTCATCGAGAGGGGTGTGGCGTAGCGCAAAAGGAATGGAACGGACCTCCTACGGTCGAAACGGGGGTCCTGTTGATCGGGAGGGGTGTGGCGTACCGCAAAACGGACGAAACAGACTTGTGTTGGAGCGCTACGGTTGAAACGGGGGTCCTGTTCATCGGGAGGGGTGTGGCGTACCGCAAAACGGGACTCCACGGGATACTGTTCATCTCCACCGTCGACCTCCTCCAGCCTCCACGGGCTACCGTCGACCTTCTCCAGCCTCCACGGGCTCCTGTTCATCCAGCCTCCACCGCGCGCTACTCCACCGGCTACTGTTCAACCACCCCTCCACCGTCTAGTGTTCATCCAGCTCTCCACACCACGGGGTCCTATTCAACCACCCCTCCATGGGCACCCCTCCACCGGCTACTGTTCATCCAGCCCTCCACACCATGGGGTCCTGTTCATCCAGAGGCAACGCCACCGCTCACTATTCATCCAACCCCCCGGCAATGCTCACTATTCATCCCAGAGGCATCATCGATCGGCTTCAGTTAGCAGCAGTAGCGAAGGAATCGCTCGATTGGGTTCAGTTAACAGCCATTGATCGATCGCTCGGGTTCAGTAACGCGTAGCCTACAGTGCAATCGCTTGGGTTCAGTTAGAGCCCAACGCCTCGCTCGGGTTTAGTTAGAGCCAACGCCTCGCACACACGCGTGTACGTGTACGAGAGAAACACGCATCGCTCGGCCTCCGACCTCCCACCGTAACCGGGAACTCCCCGAAATTTTCCTCGCCCTCGCTTCTACCACAGTTTTTTTCCGTCATGGACGGCCCAAAGAATGTCATGCAGCTGCGTCTCCGACCCACCCAGGACGAAAAGCCCATTTTCTGTCATGATTTTTTGTCATAGAAGTAGGAGCCCACCACATCTATGATGATACCGAGTTTTGTCACAATTATCGTAATAGAAGTGTCATATGTATGACAGAATTTTTTTTCGTCCAGCCCAAAATGTCACGGATGTGTCTTTTTTTGCAGTGAAAGGGGGTGATGCAGAGTTTGTTGTAACAAAGCAACAAGCATAATGTCTGGGTTGGTCCCATTTTTGTTCACTACTTAATGGGAAAAGACAGAAATACAATAGCTTCAATTCAACATTTATTTAAAACAGTACCAATACAAGTAGCACATCATCTCAAAACACACTACACGATCATGTGGATGAAGGCAAGTACCAACCTGTCATGACGCACACAAGATCACGTACGAATCTGCCAACACGAATAGGAAGTCCAATCTCGTTTTGTGCAGTTACTCTGAAATCAAGTAAAGTCACCGGTGTGACATTTAAGTTTGCTATAGCAACAAGTTGAATAGATATCCCTGATTTAACAGAGGCAAAAAAGGAAACAATTACTGTCAATAAAGGAGGATGAAACATGCGGCCACAAAAAGAAGCATCTACCTTATCTTGATGGAAAACAAAGTATAGGACATTAGCATTTCTAAAATGGTTGCATTGATTCATATTAACAGAGAAATTCTCTTAAAATAGTTCAGTAGTTAATTCTGAGAGTGGCATTGCTTAAAATACAATAGCTTCAATTCAACATTTATTTAAAACAATACCAATACAAGTAGCACAACATCTCAAAACACACTGCAAGATCATGTGGATGGGACATGGGACATGCCAACACCATGTGCGTCCACACATATAAATGGGTGATGCAGAGTATGTAGCCAAGCAACATATCTGCGTTGGTCCCATATTTGTTCTCTTTGAAATTTTTTCCGATGTGAGGGCAGAAAATCTAGTCCTGCACAAACTACCCGACCCCCCAGTTTCTTTCCCTTTTCAACAAAGAGTTCGGTTCCTTACAGATGTGTGTACTGGGTTACCCCCCTTTTCCCTTTTCGACCAACAAAGCGGTTGGATAGCTAGTATATACTACTTTCCCTCCCTCCTTTCCTCATTGAACCACATCCTAGATTCATGCTCCACCCCACTGCACCCTTCTTTCCTCTTTGAACCAAGACCTAGATTCGACTACATAATCGAAAAAGATCAGCATGCAGCTAGACCAATGACGGTTTCAAAGAAACTTATACCTTAGGGTCGTCAGGATGTGGCATGGCATGCGGCGGGAGGTCGGATCTTCCCACACTACATACGGCAGCGAGGAAGAAGGGGTCGGTGGCCCTCCCGCACAGGCGCTGGGTGAAAGAGAAAAGTGTAGCCGGCAGTGGATTGCCTCCCTCGCCGAAGGCGATAGAGTGAACGCCACACCTCCTCCCCTTCCCGCTGCGACGGGATCCGGACGCCTCCTTCGTCAGCTGTGAGGGGGGTGAGAGAGACAGAGGCCACAACACAGTCTTGTTTAGATCTGGTGAAGAGGGTGAGAGACAGTGAATATAGCAAACCCTATCAAAGGAACGTTGAGCCTCCAGCGTGTGTATATATATATATATGTAGTGTGGCGAGAGTGTGGAGAGTGCAAACCCTAGCGAACAAGCGCTGAGGCTCCAGCTTATATATACTGTAGTACGGACTGAGCTCCGGTGCCTTAACTGCACCTGCTTTTGGCTGTATGACTGGTGGGCCAGCCACATTTTGGGCCCACCTGTCATAAACCCAAAGGCAGGTGCACTAAAGTTAATGAAGTTGCATCCATATAGTACTCGTGTATACGACTCATATATAGTGGAGTGGTTTTCTTATTCTCTCCATTACAATCGTTTTAAATTGTGTAAGTACGAAATGAAACTCTTTATTTAACGTACCAGTGAAGAAAACTACTGTCCACGCGTCCTGGTCGCACTTCCTGTCCTTCACGTGCGGTACACTACCCTCCCTTAAGTGAACAACCACACATGCGCCAAATTATCGGAAACATGTGAGAGTGTGTACAAATAAAGAATTTTAGTTTCAATTATCGGAAAGGTTTGAGAGTATGTACAGTTTGCCCTCTCTAATAATTATGGTTTGTTGTGTTCGGCCTAAACTTGGTCAAACTTTACAATGTTTGACTTCAGTCAAATCTAATATGCGGAGTAAATGAAAATGGAGGGCTACTACGTCCATCCGGGTTTTTAGTCCATACCATTTTTAATCAAAGTTAATAGCTGGACAAATAAAATTACAGGGGAGCTAGAGACAAAGTTGTGAGAAGGCTTAGAAATCAATACAGAACTTATGCTCTTAGTACCAACGTCGATCCTTCTTCGAGGAAACATTTGGTTCATAGCCAATTGTGTGATAAAATTGCACCAACGTGAAAGACGACTACGTCTCCAACGCAACCAAGGTGAACTGACAAAGGATATCATCTTTGTGGGTAACAAGCAAAGAGCACTGATGGAATACAACTTGTTTTTCATTGAAAATCGATCAGCTTCACCAGCCGACGCAACCATGAGGTGCAACCATGAGCATCGATAGGTCATCGTGGTGATGCATCATCCATTTGGCATCAAGTTTGGGTGAGGCACATATGAAGTTTGACAAATCCTCACTATGGTCTGTTTCTTCTCAGTAGTCAAGCTCGAGGAAGGAAGAACCACGTGGCAGAGGACAGTGAGGCGGAACAACAATGGCCATCCAGTTTTGTGCAGTTCCACTAAAATTGAGGAAGACATGCCCGGGTATGGAGATACGGATCGCTGTTTCCAAAAATATAAAAAAGGGATATAGTGTTGTTACTTTGTTTTACAAGATTAACAATGACATCTCAATTGTCAATAAGAATAATGAAAAGTACACCAACAAATAGAAGCATCATGATTATCTTGATGGGAACTAAACCAGGATACCCGAGAAAAAAAACATTTCTTCATTTAACCAGTGATAGTATTAGATTAGCAGCAACAATAGGAGCATATGGACAATGACCGCACAACCACCATGTACTTTTTTTCGAAACAACATGTATACCTCCACCGAGGCATAAATCAGGAAAACTTTTTGAGTGGCATTTCCTCTATAATAGTAGGTGACGTTGGACCAGCCGACGAACCCTAGCTACTATACATGGGGAGCTGGGGAGTAGTTGCATAGAAGAAAACCCGCATGCAGCGACCTGGGGAGCTGGACCAGTACAAGAAGTTATACCTGAGGTGGGCGAGATGTCACTTAGGCGGGCGGGATCTGCCCACACGATGGCAGCAAACAAGGGCGTGGAGGACCTTCGTCCGCGCCAGCGCCGGCTCTGAGAGGACGATGCGCATCGGCTTCCTCCATCGCCGACGGCGACAACGTTAACGCTGCACCTCCTCACCTCCCGCAGCGAACGGGATTCAGCCGGATCTGTGACCACCGGTGAGGAGAGAGATAGTGTGGACACTGTCATCTTGTTTTGATATGGAGAGGGTGAGAGAGCGAGACGCGAGAAACTCTATCAAACAAGAGGCTATAATGGAGTAAAACAATCTCTCGATAGCAGTGATTTTAAATAGAATACGCGCGTTCCCGGAAAAATGAAACGAAAACTGGCAGACAATTTTTTAACGTACCAAGAAAGAAAAATTGATCAGAAACACGCCCCCACTTCCAGGTCGCGAGAGTCATCGCGCACACACACATAGACATAGACATGCATATCCGTGTTTACGTAAAATTCCATTTCCATCTCCATCTCCAATCATATTTGTCCAACTCGCACATTATTTACATTGTTAATTATATACACGGCAATATTAACGTACATCATCTCTTGTTTGCGGGCGTCCGGACCACTGCCACGGCCGCTCCTGACCAACCCGAACCCTCTTCATCACCCGCGCGTGCTTCCTGCCCGAAACGGTCAGTGCCGCATTCATGCCCGGCTAGAGCGGACGCGACCTCTCACTAGCGCCGGCATTGAAGCGGCGCGCCGGCCAAGAGAGCATCGCCCGCGCTGCTTCCTGGTGCACGCGACTGCTCCGCGTTCAAAGGTCGCAATAGTTGGCCACAACATGCATGTAAAAAGTTCTTGGGAGTCCGTGTTATAGCTAGCTGTCCTCCCCCAACTTGTCAATCTCTTCCAGTAGTACTAGTACTCCATGGCACGATCCATCGACAAGCAGACGGGAAAGTTATCGTATACTCAATTTGCGGTGAGTGGCATGCCGAGCGACCATGTGGGGTCGAGCCATGGAGGAGGGTGAGACACGAACGCGACAGACGTGATTTAAACGTTGGTTTTGCTCGATGGCGCGATCCAACGAAACGAAACGTTGATTTCTCTCGGTTTCCATTTTTTCTCCGGCAAAACGGAAACTTTCCACTCCATTTTCATTCCTACTCCAAGGTTGCCCCGTTACAACATTCCATCAAATACAAAGGAAAACTAACACGCATGCTGATGCATCTCAATGATTCACAGATCATAGCCAATATTTACTTCACAACTAAAGACAGTTGTGAGAGCGTGTACGAAAAAAAACTACTGATGGGGTCAATACGACTTAAACCCTAAACCCTAAACATGATTTAATTTCCTGGCTAGGTAGAACCTGTCGAAGGAAAGACGGTTGGCACCCTCGGATCATACGATGCTTTTGTGCAGTTCCACTAAAATCGAGCTGAGCATCCCTGATGGCAAAGATATTGAAGAAGTGTGATTAGAATAATAGTACTGGCACTAGTTCATGAGACATAAACTCATCACAAGTAGAAGTTGGTAGAAGTAGAGAAATATCGACATGAAGATGGAGCTACGTGGGGAGCTGCGGCATTGGAGCAAGCCGGCTCCAAAAGGAAGATGGACTACCTGGGACGTCGGGCTGTAGCTAGAAGGGCGGTTGGGACGCGGCATCGGCCCATACCACAGTGACCCCCGATTGGGATGCACCGACTGTGGATTTTCTCCCTCGCCGATGTCGACCGTGTCTACGCAGAACATTGTTCCCTTCCCCCAGCTGCGGCATCAGGACGGATATGTGACCAGCGGTGTGGCCACCATCGTTCTATGCTTTTGAAGAGAGCAACCCAAGCAAGCAGGCTTGTAGCTTAGGCTCCTGCTAGTGTATATATAGTGGTTTACTTTTTCTCTCCATATCAACCATTTTATATTGCGTACGTGTCATTCAAGAGTGAAATGATGGTTGCTTCTTCCGACTAACTTACTGTGTGATTTGACTGCTCCTTTAGTGGCCCCTACACGTACTCCCCCTACGTGTATGCAACAGTCACACGTACACATGGACGCAAAAATGTGCGCGAAGCCCTTATGCATGCATGTCCGAGCACACGACGGAACACACACGGTCACGCTTAAGTGCTCAACCTACACATGCATGCACACACATACTCAGCCAGGGTGAGCTAGTGATCGTATAAACACCAGAAAATGTATATATTGAGCGCAATGAGCGTATTATGAAGTCCACTGACCGTATTTTTACTAATATACAGTGACCTACAGTGTATTTATCTCATTTGAAATTAAGCCATATTAACCGGAGAGGAGGCAGTATGGACTAGCATTACTTTGCTGTGTCCCATCAACTTGCCAAACGAAGAGAAGCTTGCAGGACGGGAGATGCTTGCACGCGGTGGCTCGCAGGACAAGGAGAAACTTTTGACTAATGCAAGCTCTCCTTCGCTCAGGCAATGGACATGCAACAGTTAATTCGGTGTCAGGTTGCGAGAAGCATACACTGTACTAGTACTATTGTTGTTGCACTTCCCGAAGAGGCGAACAACCAAGCGCAAAGTTTACTAGTACTAGTACTACTACTATAGTCTATAGAGCTATGTACTATACTAGTACTAGGAACCGGATGGAGGAGCATCTGCACTCTTATTATATTTTTAAAATGTGATAAAGCAATATTCAACACATTTGGTTCTCTTCGAGGGTTCTCGCATGTGATAATGGAAGTTGATTGCATGGAACACTCACCATAATTCTCGCTTAATTCTGGCTCATATCCTGTTACAAATAGGAGCGCTCGGTAATATTTCCTCTTTTTTTGTTATTCAGCATGTAAACAGGTCAGCAAACCTTGCGGCGCATCTTTGTGCGAACCGTGCTTGCTGCACTTTGAATGTGGCCGAGAGCTGGCTTGATGAAACACCTCGCTTCCTGCTTCTTTTTTTGCGGGGTACCTCGCTTCCTAGTGACCAGTGTCTTGGATGATCGTCCTAAGAATGCTTATATATGAATAAAGCTCTCTCATTTACCCGCAAAAAAGATTAAGCCATATTAACCGGAAAGGAGGGAGTATGGACTAGCACTACTTGTTGGCGTGTCCCGTCAACTCGCAGAACGAGGAGAAGCTTGCAGGACAAGGTGAAGCTCGCTTGCGCCTTTTGACTAATGCAACGTACCCTCGCCCAGGCGGTGGACATGCATCAGTTCATTCGGTGTCAGATTGCCAGAGGCATACACTGTACTAGTACCGAACATGCGGAGTACCATCATTGTTCGACTTCACGAAGAGGCGAAGAGCCAAGTGCAAGGTTTAGTAGTACGAGTAGTACTACTACTAGAACCGCATGGTGGAGCCTCTATAGTCTTATTTTTTAATCTCTGATAAAGTACACATTTATTCCAGAGAAGGGTGGAAAACGGCAGCCCAACATGTAATGATGATATCGATCAACCATGCTCGACTATATCTTGGCCTCCGTGCGAGCCCATCTGTGTGTTCTCGCTCCTCGTCTCTCTCAGACTAGCCATAGTGGGAGTAACTTCAACAGTAACATCGAGTTCAACTCAGCAAATTTGCTTACGTGGCAATGAGTTAATGAGGAGAGAGATAGTTACAGTAACTTAGCTAGTTACTGTAACATCACATGTCCCAAAGCAATATGAGTCTATAACCTAATAAATGAAGGTTTGCATGTTATCATACTTATGTTACTGCCCACTATGAAGGTAGTAATATAGTCTAGGGATATGTGTATGTTACTAGTGTATGTTACTCTCCATTGTGGCTAGTCTCAAGGGACGGCGGGTTGGCCATTTTGCCGTCAATTGAGATCGGTTTGCTCACACTCCGGCCCACATGTCAGTGGTATGCCAAGAGGAGGTGCGTTGACCGACTGGCCATACACGTACTTGGTTTTGTACCTTCATACTACTCCTCCCTCCGTCACAGTTTACAGGGCACGCTTCATTATGATGCATTTCTCTCAATGCATTTCCACCACCAGAGAGACTTTAGACGCGTTTGGTTTAATGCTCAATTCATTAGGGCATGGTAACCGCAATTTTCTCTTGATGTAGTACTATGGAGTGGAGTAAGTGCATGCATGTGTGTACCCGGGGTGAAAGCACTGCATGCATATGTGTACGCATTATTTCCTCTAGTAATAGACGTCGTGCTATAACTACTAATGCTATTTTTCAGGCCAATCGCTAGTTGCCTTGGTCCCAAAGATTTTCTCTTTTTCTGAAGCGCGCTCTATAAACAGTGACAGATGGAGTAGTATGAGCGGATTCAAAGAAGAGCGTATTGATGGTTGCTTCTTCCGAGCAACTTACAGTGGGAAAGGTGGGGCTTATGATTTGACTGCTCATTACTCACTATTAATGCGCGCAACGACCGGTCTGAGTCTCCCATCCGGCTGTGCACTACCCCCTCGGTTCATAAATATACTCCGGAGTATTTGTCTTTCTAGAGATTTCAACGAGTGACTACTCAAATATTTGTATTTTTAGAGATTCAAATGGACTACTACATACAGATGTATATAGACATATTTTAGAGTGTAGATTCACTCATTTTGCTCTGTATGTAGTCACTTGTTGAAATATCTAGAAAGACAAATATTTAGCAACGGAGGGAGTACACATACGAAGCAAAATGAGTGAATCTACACTCTAAAATATGCCCATTTGAAATTTGTAAAAAGACAAATATTTAGGAACGAAGGAGTATAATTTTGTGCATGGCACATGTACCCGGATGCCGAAGAGGCTTCTGGCAATGCTATCAAGCTTCCAGCATTTGTTTACATAATTGGCGTACTATACAAATAATTTTCCAGCGACATGAAATTGTACAATGGTGTGAGCTTTCAACTTTTGTTTCGTACGTCTTGCCATCGATGCTCTTTCGGAAACAATAAAAAACCAACTTACTTGCTAATTAGAGCTAATATTTACATCACAACTGAAGACAAAGTTGTGAGAAGGTGTTAAATTAAAATTGATCCATGCTTTCATTGGCAGCAACGTCCCCCAGCTCTGTCTAAATCAACAAGGCATGTTGGGGAAAAAAGTAGCTGTCTGGAGCATGCAACATTTCGATCATTTTGTGCAGTCCCACTAAAATAGAGCTGAGCGTCCCTGCTCCAAAGATATTAAGTGTGATTACGATAACAGAGGACTGCTGATGAAACAATAAACACACAAATAGAAGCCGGTCACCTTTGCAGTCTCTCTTAAGACTAACTAGTTGGAGAAGATTAGGCTCGGAGTTGGATGAGGAGGATAGAGCAAAACCAATCTCCCTTTGTGCAGTCGCACTGAAATGTAGAGACGTTGCCCGTGTGACATTTTGGTAGAACTGCACAAAACACTCTTAAGAAAAAGGTGATTTGTGCAGTGCACCAAAAGGTCGCAATAGCAACGAGGTGAAATGGATAGCCCTGTTTGCAAAAAAAGAGGTAGAAAGGAAACAATTACTGGCCAATAACAGTTGATGACAGATGTGACGACAAAAAAGAAGCATATTCCTAGTCCTAAGGGAAGATAACAACACGGTTGTGTTTGTCTAAAACGGTGTGAGGACGAGATTGCAATATGGAAAGTACGCCGGACAAGCTACGTTTTGGGCAAAGAACTATGGAAGATCCACATGCAGCGACGTGGGAAGACGGGCAGTGGAGCAAGGCCAGAGGGGATACCTGGAGGTCGTAGGCAGCGACGGGCGGAATCTGCCCATACTACGGCAGCGAGCAGGTGGCGTAGGCCCTACCACGCCGGAGCTTGGTCAGAGAGAACAGTGTGTACCGCAGATCGGGACGTGCTGCCTCGGCGCCGTCGAACGGAGAAACGATGCACGTCCTCCCTTTCCGCCGGCAAACGGGATGCGACCGTATCAGTGACCAACGGTGAGAGAGAGAGAGGCCATCGCAGCCTTGTGTGAGATCTCTGAAGAGAGACAAACTAGGAAGGTAGGCTCCATTGTATATATTGGAGCGGAATACCTTCTTCTCCATAAAAATTGATTTATATTCTGTGTACGTGCCATTGAGCGATATAACTTTATTTAAAAATAACGCGCCAATGCATCAAGTCAAACTTTGTTTCGTGCACGCGTGGTACACGACGTCCGTAGGTAACAACCGCTACATGCTTTCAAATTAGCACGTGGGCTGCCATTTCGTACAGAAATGAGCTCCACTGTGTACCCGTGCGGGTGTGGCTGGGCACGAAGCGTGAGTATGTGCACGGTGCACCTATTCTCTTCTTGTATACGCACACCATCTACGTGGGGTTGTGTGAGAGAGACACAAACGTAGAGAGATAGTATAGTGTGTGGGTTCGTGAGAGTTTTTTTGGGGGGGATGGGGTCAATCAAAAAATGTAACATATGCAATGTATGTGAAATAGAGTCCTGAATATATCATATATAGAGGGGGCGATCCATGAGAAGAGAGTGGAAGTATCATCGGCTTGAGGTGTCCATAGAATCGAAGAGAGGGATGATGATGATGATGATGTGTGTGTGTGTGTGCGTGCGAGATCGATAAAGAGTGCCATTGAATTTGTGTGTGCCCACGTCAAAGATATAGAGTGGCTGGCCTACTGGAACATGAGAGGGGATAGGTGCAGTTTGTCTCTGTGGCATGGATACCTACCTACAGCGCTCGACTATCGGTGTGTGGTGGGGGGAGGCCTAATTAACTATAGAGGTACAATGGCTGGTATATATGTGGAGGAGGAGAGAGGCCTACCTCATGTATTAAGGGAGATCGATCTACCGCATATATTAAGGGAGATCAATCGACATCCATGCATATGTGTGGGAGAGAAATAAGGTTGGGAGAGAGACAGAGCTAGAGTGTTGGAGGGGGTGGTAGTGGAGTTGCTTCTAACAAATTGTGGGATAGGCTTGCTAGACAACCGGAGGGAACGCCTGCAATATCAATAAGAGAGGGGATGGCTGCCTGTCTATGCACGTGCGTGTGAGAGACAGGTCAGGAGGCATGCACGAATGATGAGGGGGGCGATATGGCTGTGGTAACCAGACATAACTACATAGGAAGATCAATCATCCTTTGTCAGAGAAAGGAGAGACATAACTTGTGAGGTACGTCGATCGAAGGGGGGGAATAGTTAAAGTCGACCTAGGTATATGTTGGGAGATCGATCGTTATACATGCATGTGTGTGTTAGAAGCAAATGAGGCATGGGGAGAAGGATAGATAGAGAGGGATGCATCTAGGAGGTCGTGCGAGAGTCATACTATATAGAGGGGGAAGGTGTGTGCGAGTACGAGATCGATGAAAAGAGTGGTGGGAGTGAGGCATGGACGGTGATAAGATAAGAGGGGAAGCTTGTGTTTTGTGCTAGGCACACCTTGCTAGAGAGGCATATCGATCGATGTGTGCTGTAAAGAAGGAGCTGGGGGGCCTACACACACCGTGGGTGAACGACCTAAAGTAAAAAGATGAATTTGCGCGATGGAGCTAGAGAATGCTGAGGGAGGGTGAGAGGGATGCGGGCGTGTGCATGCACGAGAGAAAGTTAGCGCTAGCTAGATACAAAGATAAGAGGATTGTGTGGGTGTAAAAGATGAATAGAGATCATACTTCATTATAAAAAGCGAATTTGGATATTTGAAGAATTTCTCATAGTGTTTTAAACCGACGCATGTGTGAATATATATAACGATGATACACATGGTGTGGTTATGAACATGTTATACTACATATAATATATTTTATCTCTACTCTTATAAAAAACGGAGTTGTTGATGATGGTGTGCCTGCCATCCTGCAATATAGGCCGTCTGATTTATATCTGACGGATAGGAAGGAAACTATGGAAATTTTGAAAAAAGATACCCACACCCCTCTCCATATTTGCAAATTAGGCCTCCCCTTGATCATGTTGATGTTCTATGGAATGCATGGGCATCTTGCTAGTACTACGTATAATATATAGAACATTGATCATAATTTGGGCTAATGTGTGGCTTTTGCAGCTCAGGTCTAAATACTTGTCATAATGTAGGGGGCGGGGCACTATACTATGTGTGATATACACGGTGTACACGTATGGACATGGTTTAGATTATGAATATATAGTTAGTACATCAAATGTACTATTATTTGGAATCAACATCAAGTGTATTCAAAAAATAGAATTCGAGTTCATGTAGTACACATACTTCATATCTATCTCTATAGTAATCATGTGGTGTGTTATTAAGGTAATACACGAATGATGGTTGAAGTTGGCAACAATCATGATTGTAGATTCTTATTGAAATAGAGAAACTAATTCAAATTCAGTTCGAATTGCAGCGGTAGTATAGACATTTGGAATGCACTAAAATGTTGGTATAAGTAGGTTACATGCATTATACAGCAAGCGAAAAAATTTAATTGGACATAACATGGATTCATACTCCCTCCTTCCATCTATATAGGGCGTAATGCGTTTCTAAGACCTCCTTTGACTATTGACAAGATTAATAGTTCATGACAAGCACAATGTGAAAATTATATCATTGAAAGAACCTTTCACAGATGAATTTAACGGTGTGCTTTGTGTAAGTTGCATGTCATATATTATTGCTCTAATATTTGGTCAAAGTTAGCATCAAAAAATGCATTAGGCCCTATATAGATGGAAGGAGGGAGTAGCTTTGAATAGCATTTTTATAGTAAAACGGGGCAAAACTCTCTCTTTGTGTGGTGTGAATATTTTTATTTTTTTCGTTTTCTTTTTGGTTGAGGGAAGTGAGAATTGATTTGGTACGTACAAGTACAATATTACACGTTAGGCTTGTCCCTAAAATTCAACCCACGCCTTGTTATATCCCGAAAATTCAGATATCATGCTCCCAAAACTGGCGCCTTCACAACCCACGCCTTGCTATCCCAAAATTACAACGCGCGAGAAAACTCCCTCCAGCTGCCAAATCCCGACACGCGAAACCCCCGTTCTAACCCCGGGCCGAAAGGGCCGCTAGTTCAAATCGGTGGGGGGTACTTTTGTAACACACCCTACATTTTGGACAAGCGCGTCCCTAAGTCATGGTTCACCCCCTACCATTGCCTCCCTTTTTCCCATTCGAAATCCCAGGCTGCCATAACCTCTCCGCTCCAGCCGCGAAACCCCACCCTTCTCCGTCTGCCACCCCACCGCTGCCCAACCGGAGCTTGTTCCCCAACGACGTCGTCCACCGCAACAGCTCGACGTCCCTTGTCCACCTCCCCGGATGAGGATCCGTCTTCCATCTCGTCGTCCCGCCGGTTCAGCCGCCCCGTCCTCCACCTCCAAGGAGCTGCTCCAATGATCGCCTCGTCTATCGCGGCTGCTCCATCCCCATAGTGCTACCTTAACCCGCTCCACCGGAACCGCAACATCCTCACCTACTCCTCGGACGAAGCCGAGGCCTACTCGACGCCACCAAAGAGGTTGTACACTCATCACATTGCACCTTCTCCTTAGCTCGACCTCCCGGCGCCAACGGTGGTCCATCCCGCACCCCCATGGAGAGGCTACCTTGAAGCCGGCGCCGCGGGCGACATCTCCATGGCGGCTCTCCCCCAGTGCGAGGCCCCTTCGGCGGCGGCATCCATATCAGCCGGATCTGCTGCTGCTACTCCGGCTCTCATTTGCTCGCTCGTCGTGCTGCTTCTGCTCCGGCTCTCGCTCGATCACTCACTCGCCCAGCTGCTGCTGCTCCGGCTCTCGCTCGCGCTGCTGCTGCTGCTCCCCCCTCGCTCGTGCTGCTGCTCTTCTCTGATTTAGCTACACTTCAGTCGACTGAATCGACTTTTGGGTCAGTCGATTTTTAGGGGGGGGGGGGGGGGGGGGGGGGGGGGCTCGCCGAAGTTAAGGAAGAACCACCCACAGCGGTGATGGGGGCTCGCCGGATAGGTACCCCACTATTTATCTTAGGGTTCAGGGTGGGGGTCGGGGGCCTATAGGGCTGTCTGGGGCGGCGACGGACTGGCGGTGGGGAGTTGTTTCGGGGCGGCGAGGCGGCGCTAGGGGCGGCGGTTCGGCCGGTGGCGGCTGGCGGCTCAGGGGGGTGTAGCTTGAAGATGAACTGCAGGCCCTCCCTAAACTACATGTCAAGTGCCTCTCTGCTACCATTGCGTTCAGTTTCGACAGTAACATTCAGATTCCATAGTAAATTTCAGTTTCGACAGTTAAGTTTAGAGTCAACAGTTTTTACCTCGTCTGTTGTAGTCAGGTGGTTTTTGGTGATGTAAATTTTACATCTATTTTACATCATCTATTGGAGATGCCATTAGAATCCCACTTGAGATTGACGGTGTCTGTCTTGTGCTGCTTCAGCCTTGACGTCTTACGGCTCACCAGGGCTGCTCCAACAACAAAACGATCCATCACAACAGAGCAGTGCCCTGGACGCCGTCTACAGATTCCTCAGATCTTCCTCCACACCTCCGACAGCCACCTCTGCCTCAACTGCTTCAGCGACCAACCCAATGATGCTGAGGTCGACACGGCTATGGCAAAGAGGTTGTACACTTGTTGCATCACTTATTACTATACATTCATGTCGATCCATTAGGGCTACTTTGGTTCGGCGGAAAAACATAGCAATAGGGAATTTTCCAATGGCACTCTACTATTCAATTATTCATGCATTTTGTTGAAAGGAATGAAGCAAAACATCCACCTGGACCTACTTTTCAAAATCCTATGCATGAAAGCAAGACCAAGTGCATTAGTGGAAGAATAACATTCTAACTATGCATGCTTTCATAGGTTTCACTTTATTTTGGCCATGTTTCTTTGCATTCCTCTGCTCTTCCAATTCCTGTAAACCAAACACTCAAGTTGACAGAAATCCTGTGTTTACAAATGCTCTGTTTACC
The DNA here is from genome assembly GCF_003073215.2 of Triticum urartu. NCBI lineage: Eukaryota > Viridiplantae > Streptophyta > Magnoliopsida > Poales > Poaceae > Triticum > Triticum urartu. The sequence goes on along the minus strand of NC_053022.1, from coordinate 491,244,865 downwards.
ATGTGCATTTCTATCCTATTCCGGTGTTTTTCCTATCCCTGCGTTTTTAGAATCATGCAAGCCAAATGAGCCCTTACAGAATTACTTCAGTTACAGGTAGGTGTCGAAGGGAACTTTGTGTGGTTTGTACTGCTCCTACCGCGACATCGTCCACCTCAACTGAGCTGCTCCATCGACAGAAACATCCACCAAACCAGACATCATGACTCCTGACCGTCTTTCGCCACCTCAGGTCTCCTTCCCTGCCACCGGCACCCACCGCAACGGCATCACCATCATCGACTCATCAGATGAACCTGACAAGTACACTGGTCCACAAGAGAGGTCACACTCTTTTGTTTCTGCTTATGTTATGCATTTCTTAAAATTACCTGCTACTTTATCGTCCTGTTCACCTCTTGGACTCCAAGTTAGGTCCAAATTAATGTTCAAACTTGAGTTCTAAATTAGTTGTGGGGCACATATCGAGGAAGCAATGACTAGTATCTCTGTCTAATATCTGGTTCACCTTGGGTATGCCTATGTTGTTCATCTTGGGTGGGAAACAAATAGTAAAGCAATCATCATCTGTCTTTTTTATTGAATTAAAGCAATCACCAGCCTGCTATCATTATTTTTGGATCCATCCACTGGTTGTTACCATCACTCTAAATTTCTGCATGCTCTCCTTACATAATCTCACCATATTTTTTTCGTATGCATGTCAGATATTGTACACAGTCATGCTGAACATGTAGAGAAAAAGAGAAGAGTTTTGCGCGGCAATACAATGTCATGCAGACATTGCTCCATGGTGGGTTCAATGGCAAACCCTCCCCACCCCTCTCCAGATTGTAATCCAGAGGAAGATATCTGTTCTGAGGCGGATTCAGATGCCGCTGACAACTCCTATTTACCCCCAAGGTTTTTGCTCTACCTTGGCATGACGATGTTAGTCATATCATGCATATGTTGCCTTGCAGTGCCTACTTTTGACATCATATATGCCATCTACTTAGTTTAGACATGTTCTGTAATGCCACCTATTTAGTTTGTATATCATATATGGGAATTATGCAGTCTCATGTCTTTTAGCCAGCCATAATATACGTGAAATGTGCAATGCCATCCTGTTTAACCAGGCATCATATATTTGAATGATATCTTGCCCATCCTTTTCTTCATTACATTTCCATTTGTCGACAATGTTTGTACATTAAACTACTCTTCCTGTGAATCAACCATTTTGGTGGGAGATTGAAAAATCTGGAGTGAAAACAAGGCCTTTAGAGCAGACAGTGCTACCTGTCGAAGCAGATCTCTTGTTGGGTCCCGATAGCTCCTCAAAGATGGATTCAGAGACAGATGATCAGTCCTATTCCCCCACCGAGGTGTATGCTCTAACTTCGCACGGTTGTACTGCTCATATCATGCATATGGTGTCTTGCATTGCATAGTTTAGACATCATATACACAATATTCAACACCATATTCTTAGTTCAGACATCATATCTAATGCCCTCTGTTTAGAATATAAATCACATATGCGAATTAAATGATGCGATCCTGATTACTTAGATAATATGTAGGTGAATTATGTCATGCGATCCTGTTTAGTTATTCATCATATCTTTGAATTATGTTATTCTATGCTATCCAGTTTACATAGACATCATATATGTGAAATTATGTCATGCTATCCATTTTAGTTAAAGAATATACATGTTAACTATTTCATGCCCTCTTTCTTCCACACTATCTATTGCATCTATCTCTCATACAATGTATGTACATTCAACTATGTTTCCTGTTTATCAGCCATTTGAATTGGAGCGGGTGATGCCAGCATCTAGCGGACTAAAAACACGGTCTTCAAATAAAACAGTGCTACCTCTTGGTGGAGATAGCACCCCAGTTGTACATGCACGAGAACCAGCCCTACCACACATAACCCAAAATCTCGTAGATTGTAACCCTACTGCGATGGACAGAGAACTTGCTAAAACAGTGCTACCTCTTGGTGGAGATAGCACCCTAGTTGTACATGCACGAGAACCAGCCCTACCACACAGAACCCAAACTCCCGCAGATTGTACCCCTACTGCGATGGATAGAGAACCAGCTTCACCCAATCTAACCCCAACCCTAGCAGATAGTAATCCAGTTCCTGTTGACACAGCACCATCTCCACCACAGAGCTCCCAAACAAGAGCAGTTAGTAAGGCAGCTCCAGTGCCCAAAGGGCCAGTACTACCACGGTGAACCCCAACTCCACCAGTTAGTACGCCTATTCCTATGGAGGAAGCACAACCAGCTAGTCGTAGTTTAGCATCTATTGCATTTGATGTTGTTAAATCGTATGTGCGTATCTTCCCATCTTGGAAATATTATACTAAAGATGAAGGAAAATGCCAGTTGCAGGTGTTTGTCCAGGAGTTATGTGTAAGTAATGTTATTCATGACAATTACTTTGCTTTGTCCCATACATCCTACCTCCATGATGGTTATAATACAACAAATTTTCCCATTTTTCTCTATAGAGAAGGACCGATTTGGAAACTCAGGATGAGGTAACCTGTGCTAATACCTATGCTATCTTCAAGAATGCTTGGTGGCAGTATCGGAATTACCTGAAGAAAACGTACTTCACCGGCAAAGAAACTCATCAAATTCCCTTACGTTCTCCTGAGACACATTTACTGGATGATGACTAGGAACGCCTTGTTCTGTACTGTTCCCGAACCAAGAATGTGGTAAGGTCCATGAGCTCATTTTCTTTTTTTAAGTACTATATTCTTGCGTCTTACTGTACTTTTTTCATGTAGAACAAGTGCCTAAACCTGAAGAACAACTGTTCTAATTTAAGATTCCATTGCTATCATAGTTCAAAAAAGCGCTAGGCGTTAATTGTGCGTTTTGCCACCGCCTTGCGCTTTACTGACCAAAGCGCATGCTTATGCGCAGTTATGCACAGATTAAGAGTAGTTATGTGCAATGCGTTTTGCCAATGCCTAGAGCCTAGGCACGCTTAAGCGCTCGCTTAGGCGCGCCTTTTTTTAACTATGATTGATGTCGTGCATACTGCTTTGCTCATGTATCACTGTATTTACTAATACAAACTTACTTTTAAATTGAAGGATCCAATCGAAACTCCAATGGCATAGCAGGTATGTTCACGCATGTTTCTTTAACAGGCTTGCTCTTATCAATAGCTCTGTTGATTTCAATTTCAATTGTGTATACAGTTGACTTCTCATATAATGCACATTACTAGCATCACAACAGAGCCAATAGTGTTGTTGTACATGTAGACCCGTGGTACCCATCTGAAATCTTGTTGTGCCATGTAGTTTCCCGCGCTTTGTATCCTTTCACTGCTGCTTTGTCTTGAAGTGATATGATTTGAACCGTGTCTCTATTTTGATTTGGCAAGACAATGCAGTGACCATAGGACATAGATATATGTTTGTTTGATGCTTTTATTATGACTAGTACTTGGCAATAGAAGACTTGGTAGTTTAATCCTGTCCACCTTACTAATGAACTGGTTCACCAAAATGAGTTTCATATACTAGTACATGCTAAACCTGTTATGTGTATGCTTGTTTCTTCTTTTAGAATGTTGATAGAATATTGGGGAAGAGTGCCTTATTAAGCAATGGTAAAGGAAGTACTGCAGATAAGGTTCAGGATAGTGACACATCCTTGTTGGTCTCCAACAAAGCTGATAAAACAGCTAAGGAAGACTATCTCGAAGACAGTGAGACAACCCCAAAGTCCTGTCTTGGTTTAGTGTTCGAGTTACTGGCCACTACCGCTTGCACAGGCTATTCAAACTCACTATCTGAATTAGTTCGGTTTCTTGAGTCTCAACTACAAGCTGAAAGACATCGATCAGCTGTGCTGCGACAAGAAGGGGACGGACTGCAGAAGTCCCTGGAGCATTCAGATGCATACTTTCCGGTGCAACAGCAAGCATTGGAGGATTTTAGCGCCAAACAGGACAAAGCTAATAAGCTTGCTAAGCTTATTGCTAGCATGGTGGATACCATGTTTCTTGAGCTCTTCTGAAGTTGTTTCAGTTATGCTCTTGTTTTGCTGCCACATTTATTTGCACTGGTGGCCAATTTTGACGGCCAGTGTATGTAATATGCTGCTTTGTTCCCTATATTTGCAGTGGTGACGAACTTTGCCCAGTGGATGTAATATGTGTAATAGCAGTAATAGGCTAGCATTAATTGCTTGCTTATTTTCTTCCTTATTGTCTTGTTTAGTTGTTTGCTTGTAGTCACTGCAGTTCTTTTTTTGTGTTTTTCTAGTGGCCGCAATAACCTATTTTTGGAAACTAGGCCAAAATAATCATGGCAACACACGGACTGTTGTAACCATGGGCCTCCTGCAGGCCGTATGATCCATGGGCCTTCTACGGGCCGTAGGATCCATTGGCCTTCTATACGGGCCGTAGGATCCATTGGCCTTCTACGGGCCGTGCGATCCATGGGCCTTTTACGGGCCATAGGATCCATGGGCCTTCTATGGGGCGTATCATCATTTCATCAATCATGGGCCATACTATTCGTGGACAATAACGGGCCGTTAATAGGTCGTATTTGATAACTCTATAAAAATAGCCCAACAATTTTTTTCGACATGAAAACGGCCCAATGTATTAACGGGCCACAAATGGGCCGACTGTAACCACGGGCTGAATTTGGCCCACAAGCAGAAAATGACAGTAATGGGCCGTAAGTAACCGAATGCTGGAAATGAGCCCAAGAATAAATGGGCCCTAAGAAGGTCGAAAGATAACATGGGCTGGAAATGGACCAACGGAATAATGGGTCGTTAATGGGTATAAAGTGATACACTGTTCATTACGGGCCAGTTTTACCATGGGCCGTTAAGGGGCCGAGGGTTACTAAGGGCCTCATGTGGGTCGAAAGACGTCATGGGCCATACATGGGCCAGAAGTTAAAATGGGCTGGAATTATATTGGACGGCCCAGATGACACTACTGGGCCTAATTCGGATAGGCCGTAAACGGGCCATGGCATAGTGGGCTGTAAATGGGCTATATGCGAACAGTCCATTAACAGGCTTGCCGTGGGCTGGCCCGCCACCTTTTTACCAAGTCAAACGGGCCGGCCTTTTCAGAGGAATGGGCCTCTGTTGGGCCGTGCCACGTGTCGACGTATCATAGGCATGCGCTTTGGGTCCAATGACTGGATGACATCTGTCCCAACGGTGAGCCGACACGTGTTTCCTCCAGCCAATGATGATTTTACACGTGGAAAATCCCCATTGGTCGGGGCTGTTAACGGGTTATCGGATCCAAAACCGGACCCGATAGCTTAACGGCGTTCCGTTATGGTGGATGCCATGCGTCGGTCACCCTTGACGAGAGCACTTCTATGACAAGCGATTTATCGTCATGGAAGTGGACACTTCAGTGATGATAATTTTGGTAATGTCATGGAACACTTCTAAGACAACACAGGTATGACTATCTTGATTCTGTCATAAATTTGTCATGGATGTACATGTATGACAGAAAACATGACCTACTGTGACAAACACGTATTATCACAGAAGTGTTTTTTTGTAATGGTAGTGGTAACAGTGGCAAAAGTAATATTTTTGGTTTTATAGTGATTGTAACAGTAGCAACGAAATAGTAAATAAGCAAAGATCAATATATGAAAAGCTCATAGGCAATGGATCAGTGATGGATAATTATGTCGGATGCGATCAATCATGCAACAGTTATAACATAGGGTGACACAGAACTAGCTCCAGTTCATCAATGTAATGTAGGCATGTATTCCGAATATAGTCATACATGCTTATGGAAAAGAACTTGCATGACATCTTTTGTCCTACCCTCCCGTGGCAGAGGGGTCCTATTGGGAACTAAGGGATATTAAGGCATCCTTTTAATAGAGTACCGGACCAAAGCATTAACGCATAATGAATACATGAACTCCTCAAACTACGACCATCACTAGTAAGTATCCTGATTATTGTCACTTCGGGGTTAATGGATTAATACGTCTTCAACGTATCTATAATTTTTGATTGCTCCATGCTATTATATTATCTGTTTTGGATGTTAATGGGCTTTATTTTACACTTTTATATCATTTTTGGGACTAAACTATTAACCGGAGGCCCAACCCAAATTGCTGTTTTTTGCCTATTTCAGTGTTACGCAGAAAAGGAATATCAAACGAAGTCCAAACGGAATGAAACCTTCGGGAACGTGATTTTCTCAACAAACATGATCCATGAGACTTGGAGTGGGCATCAAGAAACAATCGAGGAGGCCACGAGGCAGGGGGCGTGCCTACCCCCTGGGCGCGCCCTCCACCCTCGTGGGCCCCTCATTGCTCCACCGGCCTACTTCTTCCTCCTATATAAGTCCACGTACCCCGCAAACATCCAGGAGCACCACGAAAACCTAATTCCACCACCGCAACCTTCTGTACCCGAGAGATCCCATCTTGGGGCCTTTTCCGGAGCTCCGCCGGAGGGGGCATTGATCACAGAGGGCCTCTACATCAACTCCATGGCCTCTCCGGTGATGTGTGAGTAGTTTACTTCAGACCTTCAGGTCCATAGTTATTAGCTAGATGGCTTCTTCTCTCTCTTTGGATCTCAATACAAAGTTCTCCTCGATCTTCTTGGAGATCTATTCAATGTAATATTCTTTTGCGGTGTGTTTGTCGAGATCCGATGAATTGTGGGTTTATGATCAAGTTTATCTATGAACAATATATGAATCTTCTCTGAATTCTTTTATGTATGATTGGTTTATCTTTGCAAGTCTCTTCAAATTATCAGTTTGGTTTGGCCTACTAGATTGATCTTTCTTGCAACGGGAGAAGTGCTTAGCTTTGGGTTAAATCTTGCGGTGTCCTTTCCCCGTGATAGCAGGGGCAGCAAGGCACGTATTGTATTGTTGCCATCGAGGATAAAAAGATGGTGTTTATATCATATTGCATGAGTTTATCCCTCTACATCATGTCATCTTACTTAAAGCATTACTCTGTTCTTATGAACTTAATACTCTAGATGCATGCTGGATAGCGGTCGATGTGTGGAGTAATAGTAGTAGATGCAGAATCGTTTTGGTCTACTTGTCGTGGACGTGATGCCTATATACATGATCATACCTAGATATTCTCATAACTATGCTCAATTCTATCAATTGCTCAACAGTAATTCGTTTACCCACCGTAATACTTATGCTCTTGAGAGAAGCCACTAGTGAAACCTATGGCCCCCGGGTCTATCTTCCATCATATTAATCTTCCAACACTTAGCTATATCTATTGCTATTTATTTTACTTTGCATCTTTATTTCTCTTTATCATAAAAATACCAAAAATATTATCTTATCATATCTATCAGATCTCACTCTCGTAAGTGACCGTGAAGGGATTGACAACCCCTTTATCGCGTTGGTTGCGAGGTTCTTATTTGTTTGTGTAGGTGCGTGGGACTCGAGCGTGATCTCCTACTGGATTGATACCTTGGTTCTCAAAAACTGAGGGAAATACTTACACTACTTCAGTGCATCACCCTTTCCTTTTCAAGGGAAAAGCAACGCAGTGCTCAAGAGGTAGCAAGAAGGATTTCTGGCGCCGTTGCTGGGGAGGTTTGCGCCAAGTCAAGTCAAGATTTGACTCCCGACAACGAGCCATTTCTGGCGCCGTTGCCGTGGAGTCTACGCACAAGTCAAGAAATACCAAGTACCCATCACAAACTCTTGTCCTTCGCATTGCATTATTTGTCATTTGCCTCTCGTTTTCCTCTCCCCCACTTCACCCTTGCCGTTTTATTCGCCCTCTTTTCCTTTCGCCCTCTCTTTTCTAGTTCATCTCTTTTCGCTTGCCTCTTGTTGCTTGTTGCCCTTATGGCTTTACCAAAAGGTGTTGATCTTCACCATAAAAGGTTGGAAGAAATCGAAAACAACGTTAGGAGTTTTATCTCCTTGCAGTTTGAGCATAATAATTTCTTTAGAAACGAGCTAAGGAACAAAAAGGTTTTATTGGTTTCATGAATAAAGAGCTCGATGATATGTCTAAGGAATTTTATGGGTTGAAATCTTAGTTTGTTCATCTTGAAAAATTAATTGCCCAAAATTCTAATAAGCAGGCCACTTTAGTTAATAAGATGGCCGCTAAACCAGAAGAGTTAGATAAAAAAGATGAAGATCTAAAAGTTATTGATGTGTCTCCTATTAAATCTTTGTTTCTCAATATGAATCTTGATAATGATGGGACCGGACATGAGCCGCCTTTACCTAGAAGGCGTTCCAAAAATTCGGAGTTTTTAGATCTTGATGCTAAAATTGGTAAAAGTGGGATTGAAGAGGTCAAAAATTTAGATATCACTGAACCCACTATTTTGGATTTCAAGGAATTTAATTATGATAATTGATCTTTGATAGATTGTATTTCCTTGTTGCAACCCGTGCTAAATTCTCCTCATTCTTATAGCCAAAATAAAGCTTTTACTAAACATATCGTTGATGCTTTGATGCAATCTTATTAAGAAAAACTTGAGTTGGAAGTTTCTATCCCTAGAAAACTTTATGATGAGTGGGAACCTACAATAAAAAATAAAATTAAAGATCATGAGTGCTATGCTTTGTGTGATTTGGGTGCTAGTGTTTCCACGATTCCAAAAACTTTGTGTGATTTGCTAGGTTTCCGTGATTTTGATGATTGTTCTTTAAACTTACACCTTGCGGATTCCACTATTAAGAAACCTATGGTAAGAATTAATGATTTTCTTATTGTTGCAAATAGGAACTATGTGCCTGTAGATTTCATTGTTCTTGACATAGATTGCAATCCTTCATGTCCTATTATTCTTGGTAGACCTTTCCTTAGAACGATTGGTGCAATTATTGATATGAAGGAAGGGAATATTAGATTCCAATATCCGTTAAGGAAAGACATGGAGCACTTCCCTAGAAATAAAATAAATTTACCTTATGAATCTATTATGAGAGCCACTTATGGATTGCCTACCAAAGATGGAAATACCTAGATCTATCTTCGCTTTTATGCCTAGCCACAGGCGTTAAACGATAGCGCTTGTTGGGAGGCAACCCAATTTTATTTTTATTCCTTGATTTTTGCTCCTGTTTAGTAATAAATAATTTATCTAGCCTATGTTTTGGTTGTGTTTTTTGTGTTTAATTAGTGTTTGTGCCAAGTAGAACTGTTGGGAAGACTTGGGGAAAGTCTTTTTGATCTTGCTGTAAAAAACAGAAACTTAAGCGCTCACGAGAATTGCTGCCCATTTTTATTTGGAGAGTGCTATTTAGTTAATTCTTTTTGCAGATGATTAATAGATAAATTCCGCGCTTCAGAAATTTATTTTATATTTTTTTGGGTTCCAGAAGTGGTCGAAACCTACAGATTACTACAGACTGTTCCGTTTTTGACAGATTCTGTTTTTCGTGTGTTGTTTGCTTATTTTGATGAATCTATGGCTAGTAAAAGAGTTTATAAACCATAGGGAAGTTGGAATACAGTAGTTTTAACACCAATATAAATCAAGAATGAGTTCATTAAAGTACCTTGAAGGGGTGTTTTGTTTTCTTTCGCTAACGGAGCTCACGAGATTTTCTATTTTGAGTTTTGTGTTGTGAAGTTTTCAAGTTTCGGGTAAAGATTAGATGGATTATGGAACAAGGAGTGGCAAGAGCCTAAGCTTGGGGATTCCCATGGCACCCCAAGGTAATCTAAGGACACCCAAAAGCCAAAGCTTGGGGATGCCCCGGAAGGCATCACCTCTTTCGTCTTCGTCCATCGGTAACTTTACTTGGAGCTATATTTTTATTCACCACATGATATGTGTTTTGCTTGGAGCGTCTTGTATGATTTGAGTCTTTTCTTTTTAGTTTACCACAATCATCCTTGCTGTACACACTTTTTCAGAGAGACTCACATGATTTGAAATTTATTAGAATACTCTATGTGCTTCACTTATATCTTTTGAGCTATATAGTTTTTGTTCTAGTGCTTCACTTATATCTTTTAGAGCACGGCGGTGGTTTTATTTTATAGAAATAACTGATCTCTCATGCTTCACTTATATTATTTTGAGAGTCCTTTAGAACAACATGGAAATTTGCTTTTAGGAATAATATAAAAACTTTCATAGAAGTGCATTGAATACTATGAGAAGTTTGATACTTGATAATTGTTTTGAGATATGGAGATGGTGATATTAGAGTCATGCTAGTTGAGTAGTTGTGAATTTGAGAAATACTTGTGTTGAAGTTTGTGATTCCCGTATCATGCACGTATGGTGAACCGTTATGTGATGAAGTCGGAGCATGATTTATTTATTGATTGTCTTCCTTATGAGTGGCGGTCGGGGACGACCGATGGTCTTTTCCTACCAATCTACCCCCTAGGAGCATTGCGCGTAATACTTTGTTTCGATAACTAATAGATTTTTGCAATAAGTATGAGAGTTCTTTATGACTAATGTTGAGTCCATGGATTATACGCACTCTCACCCTTCCACCATTGCTAGCCTCTCTAGTATTGCGCAACTTTCGCCGGTACCATAGACCCACCATATACCGTCCTCAAAACATCCACCATACCTACATATTATGGCATTTCCATAGCCATTCCGAGATATATTGCCATGCAACTTTCCACCGTTCCGTTATTATGACACGCTTCATCATTGTCATATTGCTTGCATGATCATGTAGTTGACATTGTATTTGTGGCAAAGCCACCGATCATAATTATTCATACATGTCATTCATGTATCATTGCACATCCCGCTACACCGCCGGAGGCATTCACATAGAGTCATATTTTGTTCTAAGTATTGAGTTGTAATTCTTGAGTTGTAAGTAAATTAAAGTGTGATGATCATCTTATTAGAGAATTGTCCCAATGAGGAAAGGATGATGGAGACTATGATTCCCCCACAAGTCAGGATGAGACTCCGGATGAAAAAAAAAAAAAAGGGGAAAAAAGAGGCCAAAAAAATGCCCAAATAAAAAAAGAGAAAAAGAGAGAAGGGACAATGCCACTATCCTTTTTCCACACTTGTGCTTCAAAGTAGCACCATGATCTTCATGATAGAGAGTCTCCTACGATATCACTTTCATATACTAGTGGGAATTTTTCATTATAGAACTTGGCTTGTATATTCCAATGATGGGCTTCCTCAAATTTCCCTAGGTCTTCATGAGCAAGCGAGTTGGATGCACACCCACTTAGTTTCTTTTGTTGAGCTTTCATATACTTATAGCTCTAGTGCATCCGTTGCATGGCAATCCCTACTCACTCACATCGATATCTATTGATGGGCATCTCCATAGCCCGTTGATACGCCTAGTTGATGTGAGACTATCTTCTCCTTTTTTGTCTTCTCCACAACCACCATTCTATTCCACATATAGTGCTATGTCCATGGCTCACGCTCATATATTGCGTGAAGATTGAAAAAGTTTGAGAACATCAAAAGTATGAAACAATTTCTTGGCTTGTCATTGGGGTTGAGCATGATTTAAATATTTTGTGTGGAGAAGATAGAGCATAGCCAGACTATATGATTTTGTAGGGATAACTTTCTTTGGCCATGTTATTTTGAGAAGACATGATTGCTTAGTTAGTATGCTTGAAGTATTATTATTTTTATGTCAATATTAAACTTTTATCTTGTATCTTTCGGATCTCAACATTCATGCCACAATAAAGAAAAATTACATTGAGAAATTTGTTAGAAAGCATTCCACATCAAAAATTCTTTTTTATCATTTACCTACTCGAGGACGAGCAGGAATTAGGCTTGGGGATGCTTGATACGTCTCCAACATATCATTTTTTATTGCTCCATGCTATTATATTATCTATTTTGGACGTTAATGGGCTTTATTTTACACTTTTATATCATTTCTGGGACTAACCTATTAACCGGAGGCCTCGCCCAAATTGCTGTTTTTTTGCCTATTTTAGTGTTTCATAGAAAAGGAATATCAAACGAAGTCCAAACGGAATGAAACTTTCGGGAATGTGATTTTCTCAACAAATGTGATCCAGGAGACTTGGAGTGGGCGTCAAGGAACAATTGAGGAGGCCACGAGGCAGGGGGCACGCCTACCCCCTGGGAGCGCCCTCCACCCTCGTGGGCCCGTTGTTGCTCCACCGACCTACATCTTCCTCCTATATAAGTCCACATACCCCGCAAACATCCAGGAGCACCACGAAAACCTAATTCCACCGCCGCAACCTTTTGTACCCGAGAGATCCCATCTTGGGGCCTTTTCCGGAGCTCCGCCGGAGGGGGCATCGATCACGGAGGGCCTCTAAATCAACTCCATGGCCTCTCCGGTGATGTGTGAGTAGTTTACTTCAGACCTTCGGGTCCATAGTTATTAGCTAGATGTATTCTTCTCTCTCTTTGGATCTCAATACAAAGTTCTCCTCAATCTTCTTGGAGATCTATTCGATGTAATATTCTTTTTCGGTGTGTTTGTCGAGATCCGATGAATTGTGGGTTTATGATCAAGTTTATCTATGAACAATATTTGAATCTTCTCTGAATTCTTTTATGTATGATTGGTTTATCTTTGCAAGTCTCTTCGAATTATCAGTTTGGTTTGGCCTACTAGATTGATCTTTCTTGCAATGGGAGAAGTGCTTAGCTTTGGGTTCAATCTTGCGGTGTCCTTTCCAAGTGACAACAGGGGCAGCAAGGCACGTATTGTATTGTTGCCATCGAGGATAAAAAGATGGGGTTTATATCATATTGCATGAGTTTATCCCTCTACATCATGTCATCTTACTTAAAGC
>NC_053022.1:491210822-491231047 GCF_003073215.2 Triticum urartu | reverse complement strand
AGGTCAATGTGATCGCCGTCGGCACGCTACCTCTATATCTACCTTCGGGATTAGTTTTAAACCTTAATAATTGTTATTTAGTGCCAGCTTTGAGCATGAACATTGTATCAGGATCTCGTTTAATTCGAGATGGCTACTCATTTAAATCCGAGAATAATGGTTGTTCTATTTATATGAGAGATATGTTTTATGGTCATGCTCCGATTGGTGAATGGTTTATTCTTAATGAATCTCGAGCGTAATGCTACACATGATTCATAGTGTGAATACCAAAAGATGTAAGGTTGATAATGATAGTCCCACATACTTGTGGCACTGCCGCCTTGGTCACATAGGTGTCAAACGCATGAAGAAGCTCCATGCAGATGGACTTTTAGAGTCTCTTGATTATGAATCATTTGACACGTGCGAACCATGCCTCATGGGTAAAATGACCAAGACTCCGTTCTCAGGAACAATGGAGCGAGCAACCAACTTATTGGAAATCATACATACTGATGTGTGCGGTCCAATGAGTGTTGAGGCTCGCGGTGGCTATCGTTATGTTCTCACCCTCACTGATGACTTGAGTAGATATGGGTATGTCTACTTAATGAAACACAAGTCTGAGACCTTTGAAAAGTTCAAGGAATTTCAGAGTGAGGTTGAGAATCAACGTGACAGGAAAATCAGTTCCTGCGATCAGATCGTGGAGGAGAATACTTGAGTCACAAAGTTTGGCACACACTTAAGAAAATGTGGAATAGTTTCACAACTCACGCCGCCCGGAACACCTCAGCGTAATGGTGTGTCCGAACGTCGTAATCGCACTCTATTGGATATGGTGCGATCTATGATGTCTCTTACCGATTTACCGCTATCTTTTGGGGCTATGCTTTAGAGACTGCCGCATTCACTTTAAATAGGGCTCCGTCGAAATCCGTTGAGACGACACCGTATGAATTATGGTTTGGAAGAAACCTAAGTTGTCGTTTCTAAAAGTTTGGGGATGCGATGCTTATGTCAAGAAACTTCAACCTGAAAAGCTCGAACCCAAGTCAGAAAAATGCGTCTTCATAGGATACCCTAAAGAAACTATTGGGTATACCTTCTACCTCAGATCCGAAGGCAAGATCTTTGTTGCCAAGAATGGATCCTTTCTAGAGAAGGAGTTTCTCTCGAAAGAAGTAAGTGGGAGGAAAGTAGAACTTGATGAAGTATTACCTCTTGAACCGGAAAATGGCGCAACTCAAGAAAATGTTCCTGAGGTGCCTGCACCGACTAGAGAGGAAGTTAATGATGATGATCAAGATACTTCTGATCAAGCTCCTACTGAAATTCGAAGGTCCACAAGGACACGTTCCGCACCAGAGTGGTACGGCAACCCTGTCTTGGAAATCATGTTGTTAGACAACGGTGAACCTTCGAACTATGAAGAAGCGATGGCGGGCCCGGATTCGACAAATGGCTGGAAGCCATGAAATCCGAGATAGGATCCATGTATGAAAACGAAGTATGGACTTTGACTGACTTGCCCGTTGAGCGGCGAGCCATAGAAAATAAATGGATCTTTAAGAAGAAGACAGACGCGGATGGTAATGTGACCATCTATAAAGCTCGGCTTGTCGCTAAGGGTTATCGACAAGTTCAAGGGGTTGACTACGATGAGACTTTCTCACCGGTAGCGAAGCTAAAGTCCGTCCGAATCATGTTAGCAATTGCCGCATTCTACGATTATGAGATATGGCAAATGGACGTCAAAAACGGCATTCCTTAATGGTTTCCTTAAGGAAGAATTGTATATGATGCAGCCGGAAGGTTTTGTCGATCCTAAGAATGCTGACAAGGTGTGCAAGCTCCAACGCTCGATTTATGGGCTGGTGCAAGCATCTCGGAGTTGGAACATTCGCTTTGATGAGATGATCAAAGCGTTTGGGTTTACACAGACTTATGGAGAAGCCTGTGTTTACAAGAAAGTGAGTGGGAGCTCTGTAGCATTCTCATATTATATGTGATGACATACTTTTTGATGGAAATGATATAGAACTTTTGGACAATTAAGCCTACTTGAATAAGAGTTTTTCAATGAAGGACCTTGGAGAAGCTGCTTATATATTAGGCATCAAGATCTATAGAGACAGATCAAGACGCCTCATAGGTCTTTCACAAAGCACATACCTTGATAAGATATTGAAGAAGTTCAATATGGATCAGTCTAAGAAGGGGTTCTTGCCTGTGTTGCAAGGTGTGAAATTGAGCTCAGCTCAATGTCCGACCACGGCAGAAGATATAGAAGAGATGAGTGTCATCCCCTATGCCTCAGCCATAGGTTCTATTATGTATGCCATGCTGTGTACCAGACCTGATGTAAACCTTGCCGTAAGTTTGGTAGGTGGTACCAAAGTAATCCCGGCAAGGAACACTGGACAGCGGTCAAGAATATCCTGAAGTACCTGAAAAGGACTAAGGAAATGTTTCTCGTCTATGGAGGTGACGAAGAGCTCGTCGTAAAGGGTTACGTCGACGCTAGCTTCGACACAGATCTGGATGACTCAAAGTCACAAACCGGATACGTGTATATTTTGAATGGTGGGGCAGTAAGCTGGTGCAGTTGCAAGCAGAGCGTCGTGGCGGGATCTACATGTGAAGCGGAGTACATGGCAGCCTCGGAGGCAGCACATGAAGCAATTTGGGTGAAGGAGTTCATCACCGACCTAGGAGTCATACCCAATGCGTCGGGGCCAATCAAACTCTTCTGTGACAACACTGGAGCTATTGCACTTGCCAAGGAGCCCAGGTTTCACAAGAAGACCAGGCACATCAAGCGTCGCTTCAACTCCATTCGTGAAAATGTTCAAGATGGAGACATAGATATTTGAAAGTACATACGGACCTGAATGTAGCAGATTCCGTTGATAAACTCTCCCTAGAGCAAAACATGATCAACACCAGAATTCCATGGGTGTTGATTCATCACAATGTAACTAGATTATTGACTCTAGTGCAAGTGGGAGACTGTTGGAAATATGCCCTAGAGGCAATAATAAAAGCATTATTATTATATTTCCTTGTTCATGATAATTGTCTTTATTCATGCTATAATTGTGTTATCCGGAAATCGTAATACATGTGTGAATAATAGACACCAACATGTCCCTAGTAAGCCTCTAGTTGACTGGCTCGTTGATCAACAGATAGTCATGGTTTCGTGACTATGGATATTGGATGTCATTGATAACAAGATCACATCATTAGGAGAATGATGTGATGGACAAGACCCAATCCTAAACATAGCACAAGATCGTATAGTTCGTTTGCTAGAGTTTTTCCAATGTCAAGTATCCTTTCCTTAGACCATGAGATCGTGTAACTCCCGGATACCGTAGGAGTGCTTTGGGTGTACCAAACGTCACAACGTAACTGGGTGACTATAAAGGTATACGGCGGGTATCTCCGAAAGTGTCTGTTGGGTTGACACGGATCAAGACTGGGATTTGTCACTCCGTATGATGGAGAGGTCTCACTGGGCCCACTCGGTAATACGTCATCATTATGAGCTCAAAGTGACCAAGTGTCTGGTCACGGGATCATGCATTACGGTACGAGTAAATGACTTGCCGGTAACGAGATTGAACGAGGTATTGGGATACCGACGATCGAATCTCGGGCAAGTAACATACCGATTGACAAAGGGAATTGTATACGGGGTTGCTTGAATCCTCGACATCGTGGTTCATCCGATGAGATCATCGAGGAGCATGTGGGAGCCAACATGGGTATCCAGATCCCGCTGTTGGTTATTGACCGGAGAGCGATCTCGGTCATGTCTACATGTCTCCCGAACCCGTAGGGTCTACACACTTAAGGTTCGATGACGCTAGGGTTGTAGGGATATGTATATGCAGTAACCCGAATGTTGTTCGGAGTCCCGGATGAGATCCCGGACGTCACGAGGAGTTCCGGAATGGTCCGGAGGTAAAGAATTATATATAGGAAGTGCTATTTCGGCCGGGACAAGTTTCGGGGTCACCGGTATTGTACCGGGACCACCGGAAGGGTCCCGGGGGTCCACCGGGTGGGGCCACCTGCCCCGGGGGGCCACATGGGCTGTAGGGGTGTGCGCCTTGGCCTATATAGGCCAAGGGCACCAGCCCCAAGAAGCCCATGCGCCAGGAGATCAAGAAAGGAAGAGTCCTAAAAGGGGAAGGCACCTCCTAGGTGCCTTAGGGAGGAGGGATTCCTCCCTTGGCCGCCGCCCCCCTAGGAGATTGCATCTCCTAGGGCCGGCGCCCCCTCCCTAGGCTCCCTATATATAGTAGGGGAAGGAGGGCCTCTGAAACCACGCCTTTGGTGCCTCCCTCTCCCTCTCCAACACATCCTCCTCCTCCATATTGGTTGGCGAAGCCCTGCCGGAGTACTGCAGCTCCATCACCACCACGCCGTCGTGCTGCTGCTGGTGCCATCTTCCTCAACCTCTCCTTCCCCTTGCTGGATCAAGAAGAAGGAGACGTTACGCTGACCGTACGTGTGTTGAACGCGGAGGTGCCGTCCGTTCGGCGCTAGGATCTCCGGTGATTTGGATCACGTCGAGTACGCCTTCCTCATCCCCGTTCTTTGAACGCTTCCGCGCGTGATCTACAAAGGTATGTAATGCATCCGATCACTCGTTGCTAGATGTGAACTCCTAGATGGATCTTGGTGAAACCGTAGGAAATTTTTTGTTTTCTGCAACGTTCCCCACAGTGGCATCAGAGCTTAGGTCTATGCGTAGTTCTCTTGCACGAGTAGAACACAATTTGTTGTGGCGTTGATGTTGTCAACTTTCTTGCCGCTACTAGTCTTATCTTGCTTCAACGGTATTGTGGGATGAAGCGGCCGACCAACCTTACACGTACGCTTACGTGAGACGTCACCGATTACATGCACAGTTGCATAAGGTGGCTGGGGTGTCTGTCTCTCCCACTTGTTGGGCGGATTCGATGAAAAGGTCCTTATGAAGGGTAAATAGAAGTTGGACAAATCCACGTTGTGGCTTTAACATAGGTAGAAAACGTTCTTGCTAGAACCTTTTGCAGCCACGTAAAACTTGCAACAACAATTAGAGGACGTCTAACTTGTTTTGCAGCAGTTGTTTGTGATGTGATATGGCCAAAGTTGTGATGAATTATGAATGAATATATGTGATGTATGAGATGTTCATGCTATTGTAATAGGAATCACGACTTGCATGTCGATGAGTATGACAACCGGCAGGAGCCATAGGAGTTGTCTTTATTTTTGTATGACCTGCGTGTCATTGAGAAATGCCATGTAAATTACTTTACTTTATTGCTAAACGCGTTAGCCGTAGTAGTAGAAGTAATAGTTGGCGAGCAACTTCATGGAGACACGATGATGGAGATCATGATGATGGAGATCATGGTGTCATGCCGGTGACAAGATGATCATGGAGCCCCAAGATGGAGATCAAAGGAGCTATGTGATATTGGCCATATCATGTCACTATTATTATTTGATTGCATGTGATGTTTATCATGTTTTTGCATCTTGTTTGCTTAGAACGACGGTAGTAAATAAGATGATCCCTCATAATAATTTCAAGAAAGTGTTCCCCCTAACTGTGCACCGTTGCGACAGTTCGTTGTTTCGAAGCACCACGTGATGATCGGGTGTTAGATTCTAACGTTCACATACAACGGGTGTAAGACAATTTACACATGCAAACACTTAGGTTGACTTGACGAGCCTAGCATGTACAGACATGGCCTCGGAACACAGAAGACCGAAAGGTCGAGCATGAGTCGTATAGAAG
This sequence comes from Triticum urartu, assembly GCF_003073215.2. Lineage (NCBI taxonomy): Eukaryota > Viridiplantae > Streptophyta > Magnoliopsida > Poales > Poaceae > Triticum > Triticum urartu. The sequence goes on along the minus strand of NC_053022.1, from coordinate 491,225,256 downwards.
ATACGATCAACATGAAGATGTTCACCGATGTTGACTAGTCCGTCTCACGTGATGATCGGACACGGCCTAGTTAACTCGGATCATGTTATACTTAGATTACAGGAGGGATGTCTATCTAAGTGGGAGTTCATTGAATAATTTGATTAGATGAACTTAATTATCATGAACTTAGTCTAAAAATTTACAATATGTCTTGTAGATCAAATGGCCAACGTAGTCCTCAACTTCAACGCGTTCCTAGAGAAAACCAAGCTGAAAGACGATGGCAGCAACTACACGGACTGGGTCCGGAACCTGAGGATCATCCTCATAGCTGCCAAGAAAGATATGTCCTACAAGCACCGCTAGGTGACGCACCTGTTCTCCCTGCAGAACAAGACGTTATGAACGCTTGGCAGCACGTACCGATGACTACTCCCTCGTTCAGTGCGGCATGCTTTACAGCTTAGAGCCGGGGCTCAAAAGCGTTTTGAGAGACACAGAGGCATATGAGATGTTCGAAGAGCTGAAAATGGTTTTTCAAGCTCATGCCCGGTCGAGAGATATGAAGTCTCCGACAAGTTCTTCAGCTGTAAGATGGAGGAAAATAGTTCTTGTCAGTGAGCACATACTCACTATATCTGGGTTGCATAACCGCTTCACTCAGCTGGGAGTTAATCTCCCGGATGACACGGTCATTGATAGAATCCTTCAGTCGCTTCCACCGAGCTACAAGAGCTTTGTGATGAACTTCAATATGCAGGGGATGGAAAAGACCATTCCTGAAGTATTTGCAATGCTGAAATCAGCAGAGGTAGAAGTCAAAAAGGAACATCAAGTGTTGATGGTGAATAAAACCACTAAGTTCAAGAAGGGCAAGGGTAAGAAAGCTTCAAGAAGGACGGCAAGGGAGTTGCCGCGCCCGGCAAGCAAGCTGCCGGGAAGAAGCCAAAGAATGGACCCAAGCCCGAGACTGAGTGCTTTTATTGCAAGGAAAGTGGTCACTGGAAGCGGAACTGCCCCAAATACTTAGCGGACAAGAAGGCCGGCAAAACGAAAGGTATATGTGATATACATGTAATTGATGTGTACCTTACCAGTACTCGTAGTAGCTCCTGGGTATTTGATACCGGTGCAGTTGCTCACATTTGTAACTCAAAGCAGGAGCTGCGGAATAAGCGGAGACTGGCGAAGGACGAGGTGACGATGCGCGTCGGGAATGGTTCCAAGGTCGATGTTCGCCGTCGGCACGCTACCTCTACATTTACCTACGGGATTAGTTTTGAACCTCAATAATTGTTATTTAGTGCCAGCTTTGAGCATGAACATTGTATCAGGATCTCGTTTAATTCGAGATGGCTACTCATTTAAATCCGAGAATAATGGTTGTTCTATTTATATGAGAGATATGTTTTATGGTCATGCTCCGATGGTGAATGGTTTATTCTTAATGAATCTCGAGCGTAATGCTACACATGTTCATAGTGTGAGTACCAAAAGATGTAAGATTGATAATGATAGTCCCACATACTTGTGGCACTGCCGCCTTGGTCACATAGGTGTCAAACGCATGAAGAAGCTCCATGCAGATGGACTTTTAGAGTCTCTTGATTATGAATCATTTGACACGTGCGAACCATGCCTCATGGGTAAAATGACCAAGACTCCGTTCTCAGGAACAATGGAGCGAGCAACCAACTTATTGGAAATCATACATACTGATGTGTGCGGTCCAATGAGTGTTGAGGCTCGCGGTGGCTATCGTTATGTTCTCACCCTCACTGATGACTTGAGTAGATATGGGTATGTCTACTTAATGAAACACAAGTCTGAGACCTTTGAAAAGTTCAAGGAATTTCAGAGTGAGGTTGAGAATCAACGTGACAGGAAAATCAAGTTCCTGCGATCAGATCGTGGAGGAGAATACTTGAGTCATGAGTTTGGCACACACTTAAGAAAATGTGGAATAGTTTCACAGCTCACGCCGCCTGGAACACCTCAGCGTAATGGTGTGTCCGAACGTCGTAATCGCACTCTATTAGATATGGTGCGATCTATGATGTCTCTGCCGATTTACCGCTATCTTTTTGGGGGTATGCTTTAGAGACTGCCGCATTCACTTTAAATAGGGCTCCGTCGAAATCCGTTGAGACGACACCGTATGAATTATGGTTTGGGAAGAAACCTAAGCTGTCGTTTCTGAAAGTTTGGGGATGCGATGCTTATGTCAAGAAACTTCAACCTGAAAAGCTCGAACCCAAGTCGGAAAAATGCGTCTTCATAGGATACCCTAAAGAAACTATTGGGTATACCTTCTACCTCAGATCCGAAGGCAAGATCTTTGTTGCCAAGAATGGATCCTTTCTAGAGAAGGAGTTTCTCTCGAAAGAAGTAAGTGGGAGGAAAGTAGAACTTGATGAAGTATTACCTCTTGAACCGGAAAAGGGCATAACTCAAGAAAATGTTCCTGAGGTGTCTGCACCGACTAGAGAGGAAGTTAATGATGATGATCAAGATACTTCTGATCAAGCTCCTACTAAAATTCGTAGGTCCACAAGGACACGTTCCGCACCAGAGTGGTACGGCAACCCTTTCTTGGAAATCATGTTGTTAGACAACGGTGAACCTTCGAACTATGAAGAAGTGATGGCGGGCCCGGATTCCGACAAATGGCTGGAAGCCATGAAATCCGAGATAGGATCCATGTATGAAAATGAAGTATGGAGTTTGACTGACTTGCCCGTAGAGCGGCGAGCCATAGAAAATAAATGGATCTTTAAGAAGAAGACAGACGCAGATGGTAATGTGACCATCTATAAAGCTCGGCTTGTCGCTAAGGGTTATCGACAAGTTCAAGGGGTTGACTACGATGAGACTTTCTCACCGGTAGCGAAGCTGAAGTCCGTCCGAATCATGTTAGCAATTGCCGCATTCTATGATTATGAAATATGGCAAATGGACGTCAAAACGGCATTCCTTAATGGTTTCCTTAAGGAATAATTGTATATGATGCAGCCGGAAGGTTTTGTCGATCCTAAGAATGCTGACAAGGTGTGCAAGCTCCAACGCTCGATTTATGGGCTGGTGCAAGCATCTCGGAGTTGGAACATTCGCTTTGATGAGATGATCAAAGCGTTTGGGTTTACACAGACTTATGGAGAAGCCTGCGTTTACAAGAAAGTGAGTGGGAGCTCTGTAGCATTTCTCATATTATATGCAGATGACATACTTTTGATGGGAAATGATATAGAACTCTTGGACATCATAAAGGCCTACTTGAATAAGAGTTTTTCAATGAAGGACCTTGGAGAAGCTGCTTATATATTAGGCATCAAGATCTATAGAGATAGATCAAGACGCCTCATAGGTCTTTCACAAAGCACATACCTTGATAAGATATTGAAGAAGTTCAATATGGATCAGTCTAAGAAGGGGTTCTTGCCTGTGTTACAAGGTGTGAAATTGAGCTCAGCTCAATGTCCGACCACGACAGAAGATATAGAAGAGATGAGTGTCATCCCCTATGCCTCAGCCATAGGTTCTATTATGTATGCCATGCTGTGTACCAGACCTGATGTAAACCTTGCCGTAAGTTTGGTAGGAAGGTACCAAAGTAATCCCGGCAAGGAACACTGGACAGCGGTCAAGAATATCCTGAAGTACCTGAAAAGGACTAAGGAAATGTTTCTCGTTTATGGAGGTGACGAAGAGCTCGTCGTAAAAGGTTACGTCGACGCTAGCTTCACACAGATCTGGATGACTCAAAGTCACAAACCGGATATGTGTATATTTTGAATGGTGGGGCAGTAAGCTGGTGCAGTTGCAAGCAGAGCGTCGTGGCGGGATCTACATGTGAAGCGGAGTACATGGCAGCCTCGGAGGCAGCGCATGAAGCAATTTGGGTGAAGGAGTTCATCACCGACCTAGGAGTCATACCCAATGCGTCGGGGCCAATCAAGCTCTTCTGTGACAACACTGGAGCTATTGCTCTTGCCAAGGAGCCCAGGTTTCAAAAGAAGACAAGGCACATCAAGCGTCGCTTCAACTCCATTCGTGAAAATGTTCAAGATGGAGACATAGATATTTGTAAAATACATACGGACCTGAATGTAGCAGATCCGTTGACTAAACCTCTCCCTAGAGCAAAACATGATCAACACCAGAATTCCATGGGTGTTCGATTCATCACAATGTAACTAGATTATTGACTCTAGTGCAAGTGGGAGACTGTTGGAAATATGCCCTAGAGGCAATAATAAAAGCATTATTATTATATTTCCTTGTTCATGATAATTGTCTTTATTCATGCTATAATTGTGTTATCCGGAAATCGTAATACATGTGTGAATAATAGACACCAACATGTCCCTAGTAAGCCTCTAGTTGACTAGCTCGTTGATCAACAGATAGTCATGGTTTCCTGACTATGGACATTGGATGTCATTGATAACGGGATCACATCATTAGGAGAATGATGTGATGGACAAGACCCAATCCTAAACATAGCACAAGATCGTATAGTTCGTTTGCTAGAGTTTTCCAATGTCAAGTATCTTTTCCTTAGACCATGAGATCGTGTAACTCCCAGATACCGTAGGAGTGCTTTGGGTGTACCAAACGTCACAACGTAACTGGGTGACTATAAAGGTATACTACGGGTATCTCCGAAAGTGTCTGTTGGGTTGACACGGATCAAGACTGGGATTTGTCACTCCGTATGATGGAGAGGTATCACTGGGCCCACTCAGTAATGCATCATCATAATGAGCTCAAAGTGACCAAGTGTCTGGTCACGGGATCATGCATTACGGTACGAGTAAAGTGACTTGCCGGTAACGAGATTGAATGAGGTATTGGGATACCGATGATCGAATCTCGGGCAAGTAACATACCGATTGACAAAGGGAATTGTATACGGGGTTGCTTGAATCCTCGACATCGTGGTTCATCTGATGAGATCATCGAGGAGCATGTGGGAGCCGACATGGGTATCCAGATCCCGCTGTTGGTTATTGGCCGGAGAGCGATCTCGGTCATGTCTACATGTCTCCCGAACCCGTAGGGTCTACACACTTAAGGTTCAATGACGCTAGGGTTGTAGGGATATGTATATGCAGTAACCCGAATGTTGTTCGGAGTCCCGGAGGAGATCCCGGACGTCACGAGGAGTTCCGGAATGGTCCGGAGGTAAAGAATTATATATAGGAAGTTCTATTTCGGGCATCGGGACAAGTTTCGGGGTCACCGGTATTGTACCGGGACCACCGGAAGGGTCCCAGGGGTCCACCGGGTGGGGCCACCTGCCCCGGGGGGCCACATGGGCTGTAGGGGGTGCGCCTTGGCCTACATGGGCCAAGGGCACCAGCCCCAAGAGGCCCATGCGCCTAGGGTTCAAGAAGGGAAGAGTCGCAAAGGGGGAAGGCACCCCCTAGGTGCCTTGGGGGGAGGGATTCCTCCCTTGGCCGCCCCCTAGGAGATTGGATCTCCTAGGGCCGGCGTCCCCACCCCTTGGACTCCCTATATATAGTGGGGAAGGAGGGCCTCTCATAACACATCTTTGGTGCCTCCCTCTACCTCTCCAACACATCCTCCTCCTCCATAGTGCTTGGCGAAGCCCTGCCGGAGTACTGCAGCTCCATCAACACCACGCCGTCGTGCTGCTGCTGGAGCCATCTTCCTCAACCTCTCCTTCCCCTTGCTGGATCAAGAAGAAGGAGACGTTACGCTGACCGTGCGTGTGTTGAACGCGGAGGTGCCGTCCGTTCGGCGCTAGGATCTCCGGTGATTTGGATCACGTCGAGTACGCCTTCCTCATCCCCGTTCTTTGAACGCTTCCGCGTGTGATCTACAAAGGTATGTAGATGCAATCCAATCACTCGTTGCTAGATGAACTCCTAGATGGATCTTGGTGAAACCGTAGGAAATTTTTTGTTTTCTACAACGTTCCCCAACAATACACCCTTGTAAAGATGGCATGGCATACTTCAAAACACATGTAGGGCTCAAGTTCATAAGAGGCACACATTAAACATGGAAAAAATGACAAATGTCCAATTACTGATAAGAATTGAAACTAACATTGCATAGCACTCTTGCAATAGCATTTGGGGCATCAAGCTGAGCTCAAATGAACATAGTGCAATGGAATGAAATGAAGTACTCGTCGAGACGAACAATTTGACATGCTACACGCCCAAAACGGAGCCACGGATGCAAGATATATGATGCGATGAAAAACACTAAAAATACTGGGTTAGGGCAAAAGTTCAACCCTAGGGTTTGGATCCAGATCTGCATGCTTTCCGAGGTTCGTCGTCGGAGCAGTACACGAGGCAGCCGGAGTTGAGGAAGCTCGCCAGCACGAGGGGGAATGGCCGGATCGGAGGAGGCGGTGGCCGGAGCGGGTCTCGAGCGGCGCGGCGAGGACGGCGGCTCCAGCGCGAGCGCGAGGCGGCGCGGCGTCGGAGGTCGACGGCGGGGCGGCGACCGCGCGAGGAGGTCGATGGCGGCGGCAGCAGGGCGCGCGGTGGAGGTGGCGGGGCCGGTGAGCGGCGTAGTGTGGCGGAGTGGGCGGCGCGCGATGCGGGCGGCGTCGGGCGGCGGTGCCGGGCCGGGAGGGCCCGCGGTGGGCTTCGGCGGGCCGGCGCGGTTGGCGGTGAAGTGGGGCTCCGCGGCAGCCATGTGGCGAGCGGTGGTTGGACGGTGGGAGCGGGGCGGGTGTGTCCGGCCCGGCCGGACACGTCCGGCGGCTGGAGGAGGAAGGAGACTAGGGTTAGGGTAGGAAGAGATTCGGGATTTTCGGGGGAAGTGCCTTTTTTATAGGTAGGAGGAGCTAGGAGGCTCCAAATTGAGCACGGTTTTCGGCCACGCGATCGTGATCGAACGACCTAGATGATGGTGGGGATTTAGGTGGGTTTTGGACCACTTTGGAGGGGTGTTGGGCTGCAACACACATGAGGCCTTTTCGGTTCCTCGATTAACCGTTGGAGTATCAAACGAAGTCCAAATGACACGAAACTTGACAGGCGGTCTACCGGTAGTAAACCAAGGTCGCTTGGCAAGTCTCAGTCCAATCCGAGAACGTTTAACATCCACACATGAAAAGAGGTAAAAGGGGACACCGGAGGACATAGGAGCGTCGGAATGCAAAACGGACAATGGGGAAAATGTTCGGATGCTTGAGACGAACATGTATGCAAATGCGATGCACATGATGACATGATATGAGATGCATGACAAGACAAAAGCACACAGAGACAAAACCCGACAACGAGGAAATATCATAACTTAGTGCCGGAAATGGCAAGAGTTGGAATACAAATATGGCAGGTTACATATGGGGTGTTACAACACTCCACCACTACGAAAGGATCTCATCTTGAGATCTAGGATTGGAAAAACTCCAGTTATTCGGAATAGAGGTGGTCCTCGCATTCCCAGGTGGCTTCACGGTCGGAATGATGTGACCACTTCACTTTCAGGAATTTGATAGACTTGTTGCGAGTCTTGCGCTCAGTTTCTTCAAGAATAGCAACAGGATGCTCATGATAAGACATGTCTTCTTGGAGGTTGATCTCTTCGAAGTTGATGGTGCGGTCAGGAGTCTTGAAACACTTGCGGAGCTGAGACACGTGAAATACGTCGTGCACATTTGCAAAGTTGAATGGAAGCTCAAGTTGATAGGCGAGTTCGCCTCTTTTGCCAATTATCTTGAAAGGACCCACGTATCTAGGGGCAAGCTTCCCTTTGATACCAAAGCGACAAGTACCTTTCATTGGAGAGACACGGAGGTAGACCTGGTCTCCGATCTCGAAAGCCAAGTCACGATGCTTGCTATCATAGTAACTCTTCTGGCGCGATTGCGCGGCTTTGAGATTTTCACGAGTGACTTTGCACATTTCTTCAGCCTCTGTGATCAAGTCATTGCCAAGAAGTTGGCGTTCACCAGTCTCTGACTAGTTAAGAGGACTACGACACTTCCTGCCATAGAGAATCTCGAATGGGGCCTTACCCGAACTCGCTTGGAAGCTGTTGTTGTAGGAGAACTCGGCATATGGAAGACAATCTTCCCACTTCATACCGAAAGAAATGACACATGCCCTGAGCATATCTTCATGAATCTGATTGACTCGCTCGACTTGGCCACTAGTTTGAGGATGAAAAGCTGTGCTGAAGCGAATGTTGGTGCCCATGGCCTTCTGAAAAGAATCCCAGAACTTAGAGGTAAATATGCTGCCACGATCTGAAGGTATATAGCTCTGCCAACTGAGCTGCTGTGATAGATTCTTTGATGGGAAGAAAATGAGCCACTTTAGTGAGTTTGTCGATGACAACGAAGATAGCATCATTGCCACGCTTGGACTTTGGAAATCCAGTCACGAAGTCCATCTCAATATGGTCAGACTTCCATTCTGGAATGGCAAGAGGTTGGAGGAGACCAGCTGGTCGTTGGTGTTCTGCTTTCACTCTTCTGTGGACATCACATTCATTCACGAACTGAGCAATCTCGCGCTTCATTCAAGTCCACCAATACGACTGCTTGAGTCATGGTACATCTTTATACTTCCAGGGTGAATAGAGATGAGTGAATTGTGAGCTTCGTTCATAATGACTTTACGAAGGTCACCTTTAGGAACAACAATTCGATCCTCGAAGAATAGAGTATCCTTGTCATCAAGACGATAACACTTGTACTTAGGTTGGCTCTTGGCAATCCCAATCTTAACCTTCTTCACCATAGCATCAAGAAGTTGAGCCTCGCGAATATGATCTTCCAAAGTAGGAGAGACTTGGAGGTTGGAAAGAAATCCTTGAGGAAAAACTTGGAGATTAAGTTTGCGGAAAGCTTCACAAAGCTCTGGTTGATAGGGCTTGAGAATCAAACTGTTGCAGTAAGCCTTTCTGCTCAATGCGTCAGCAATGACATTGGCCTTGCCTGGAGTATATTCAATACTCCGATTATACTCTTGAATCATTTCGACCCAATGAGTCTGCCTGAGGTTGAGGTTGGGCTGAGTGAAGATGTACTTGAGACTCTTATGATCAGTGAAGATGTCCACTTTCCTTCCCAATAAGAGATGTCTCCATGTTAAAAGAGCATGGACAACTGCCGCCAACTCGAGGTCGTGAGTGGGGTAGTTCTTTTCGTTGGGCTTCAACTGGCGAGAGGTATAGGCCACAACTTTATTCTCTTGCATCAACACTGCACCGAGACCTTGGAGGGAAGCATCACAGAAGACCTCGAATGGTTTGGATTCATCAGGAGGAGTCAGAACTGGAGCAGTGACTAACTTCTCTTTGAGGGTGTTGAAAGTGATGTCACATTCAGGCGACCAGACATACTTCACATGCTTCTGGAGAAGGTTGGAAAGAGGCTTCGCGATCTTAGAGAAGTTCTCAACGAACCTTCGACAATAGCTTGCGAGCCCAAGGGAGCTGCGGAGTTGCTTCACATTCTGAGGCGGTTCCCAATTCACAATTGCAGACACCTTCTCAGGATTAACAGCTATGCCCTTGGCAGAGATGATATGCCCAAGGTAGAGAACCTCATCGAGCCAAAACTCGCACTTTGAAAACTTCGCATAGAACTGATGTTCTCTGAGTTTATCCAGCACCAATATCAAGTGCTTGGCATGACCTCCTTGTTCTTGGAAAAGACCAAAATGTCATCGAGGTAGACCAAGACGAAGTCATTTGTATAGGCGTTGAAGATGAAGTTCATCATGCGAGAGAATGTTGGAGGTGCATTGACAAGGCCGAAAGACATGACAGTGTATTCATATGAACCATAGTTTGTTCTGAATGCTGTCTTGGGGATATCTTCTTGAATGCGAATCAGATGATAACCCATACGAAGGTCAAGCTTGTAGAATACTTGAGCACCTTTGAGTTGTTCGAAAAGCTCATTGATGTTGGGAAGTGGGTACTTGTTCTTTATGGTCTTCTTGTTCAATGGATGGTAGTCGACACAAAGTCGGTCCGTTCCATCCTTCTTCTTGACAAAAAGAACACCACAACCCCATGGAGAAGAACTTGGTCGGATGAGACCCATACGCTCTTGAATTACGAGTTGTTTCTTCAGCTCCTTCAACTCTTCAGGTCCAAGCTTGTAAGGACGTTTGCAAACAGGTTCCGTGCCAGGCTCAAGATCGATGACGAATTCAACTGGACGGTGAGGAGGCATTCCTGGAAGCTCTTCTGGAAAGAAGTCTTGATATTCACAAACGACTGGAATCTGAGAAATGGCATCCAACTCGCCCTTCTCATTGAGAGAAAACAGTCGAATGGTATCATCACGAGCGGTAAAGACGATTACACCCTCAGACGAATGTGCCAATTGAATCTGCCTGGCAGCACAATCAAGCTGAGCCTTGTGCTTAGAAAGCCAGTCCATTCCAAGAATAAGATCAATATCCGAGGTACCAAGGACCACTAGAGAGGATAGAAACTTATAGTCGCCCAACGTGATAGAAACATCCGGGACGCAATTGTTAGATGTCATTTGCTTGCCCGGGGACACAATCTTCAACGGGAAAGGAATCTTTTTGGTCACAAAATCATGCTTGGCAACAAAAGGTCTTGAAATGAAAGAAAGCGATGCACCAGTGTCAAAAAGAACTTTTGCAGGAATATCGTTAACAAGAAGGTTACCCATAATCACATCTGACGAGTCCTCTGCCTGAGCTGCGTTCATCATGTTGACCTTGGCATGCTTGGGATTATGCTTGACCACTGCGGTGCTGGCAGATCTCACAGGAGGAGGAGGAAGACACCTCTGATTGAAGCATTTGTTGGCACAATGACCGTTTTGCTGACACTTGTTGCACGTAACCTCCGAGAGCGGACGGTGATACAGAGCACTTGATCTTGGAGCATGAGACGAAGTCTTGTTCTAAAAGCCTGGGTTGGGGGGGTGGAGACCCATTGCACCTTTGCTCTTCTGCTGATAAGGTTGATGAACGGAGGAGAGGCAACCAATTACTTTTTGCTGCTTAGTTACCACCTGAGTGAGGAAGGAGTTGCATCCCTTGACTCATTTCTGGAAGCATCGCACCTTGAGTTGAGAAGTCTCTTGTTTTCAGTGCCATGTTGTTAGATTCATCATACTTCTTTCGCTCAAAAATCACAAGAGCTTAGTTGGAGATCTTCTCCGAGGCCACCTCTGAACTGGTAAATCATGCTCTTCTCGTCAGGGACGTGTCTTGCTTAGCGAAAACAAGCGAGCTTCTGGAACATGATGTTATACTGGGTAACAGACAAGCTGCCTTGCTTCAGATTGCGGAACTCCTCACGCTTGCTCTCACAACACTCTGAGGAATGTGGTGAGCTTTGAGTCTTGACGGAATTCATCCCAGGTAATCACACGACTCCTCTGGAATCTTTGTATTGCTGATACCACTATGCAGCTTGGTCTTTGAGTTGGAACGAAGCAAATTTGACAAAGTCCTCAGGCCTGACGTTACTGCACTCGAAATGCTTACAGATATCAACGAGCCAATCATCAGCGTCTGTAGCCTCGACACAGTTACTGAAGGTCTTTGGCTGGTTTGCGAGGAACTGGTTGAGTGTAGCAAACTGATTTTGATTGTTGCCATGGCCTTGATTCCTTGGTTGCACTCTTGCAAGAGTTGCATAAGCATCTGCGTGTTGGCATTTGTAGTGGCCATCACAGCTTGCCATGCGTCCGGAGGTGGAGGTGGTGGCGGCGGATCCGGATTCAGACACGTTGGAGGAGCCATCCTGAAGACGGTGACATCCGTTAGGATCATGACAGACATATATTCAAGCTGAATCAAATGGATCGAAATTGCAACATGTAGTCTTAACATTCGAACAAAAATGAACGAATGCATTCCAAATTGAATGGTCACACTTCCATGAATTGAGAAGCCACTTAGATAGAGGTAGACGAATAAAACAACAAGGAACGGACAAGAACAAATACTTGGTGAGGATTACCCAATCACAAACCAAATATTCGCGGAAGAAATACTAGAGCTACATGAATTCCCACCTATGAAACTCCCGAACTTTTCCCGGTTATGCAATTAGGTGTTGGGGATACAGGGGAAGCATAATATCTCACCCAAAGCTAGCAAATCCTACATCCAGCTGTATCCATCCTTCAACACATAACCAAGAAACCTTCGGAAGTCATTTACCTCAACCTTCGAAAAGCATCCGCTATACGAGTCATGGCAATACTCCCGAACTCCCGCCCCAGTATTGGGTGGCGTCGAGGTTATCTCACCAACAACTGCATAAAAGAGATTTTCGATGTCGGCAAACTCAGGTATTCCAGAATTGCAACGATAAAATTGTGATGACAACACCTCGGAGCTCAACTCCCCGGGACACTGCCACAACCCCTAAATGTCAGGAGGCACCAAGAACAATGTTCTCGTCACAAAACCATCGGAACGATTCCAAGATACCCGTGTGATCCTAAATTTTTTTAGTGAAATTTGAGAAGAGAAGAGTCAAAACTCTACGTCAGGATGCCTCACCAGAGCGACGAAGGGACTGAGGAGTAAAAAGAATCCTACTCTCCGATATATATAATCCTAAAAGACTCAAAACATTTTTCTAGACTCAACAACGCCAGCGATTCGATCAAGCAGGGGGGCTCCTAAGTCGGGGAAAGCTCTGATTACCAACTTGTAACACCCTCGATGCGGCTATATCTCCCACGTGTCGGAGCACGACTTAGAGGAATAACCGCATTGAAGGCAATGTCGCAAGAGGGGTAATCTTTACACATCCCATGTACTGAATAAGGAAAGAGGTACACAGTTGGCATACAATCGCCACGTCACACAATAGCATAAATATGTCATTTCAATCATCCAGATACAATCAAGGTCCGACTACGGAACCAAAATAAAGACAACCCAAAATGCATAATGTCCCCGATCGCCCCAACTGGGCTCCACTATTGATCATCTGGAAAGGAAACATAGTAACGTCGTGAGTCCTCATCGAACTCCCACTTGAGCTCAGTCGCATCTTCTGGAATGGTATCATCGGTCCCTGCATCTGGTTTTGGAAGTAATCTATGAGTCACGGGGACTCAGCAATCCCACACCCTCACGATCAAGACTATTTAAGCTTATAGGTAGGTAAAAGGTATGAGGTGGAGCTGCTGCAAGCACTAGCATATATGGTGGCTAACATACGCAACTGAGAGCGAGAAGAGAAGGCAAAGCACGTTCGAGAATGTATGATCAAGAAGTGATCCTAGAACAACCTATGTTCAAGCAGGGGGCTCCTAAGGTCGGGGAAGGCTATGATTACCAACTTGTAACACCCTCGATGCGGCTATATCTCCCACGTGTCGAAGCACGACTTAGAGGCATAACCACATTGAAAGCAATGTCGCAAGTGAGGTAATCTTCACAACACACTAGTAGAAAACAGGGCTTTGGTCCAGGCCGGGTCAGCCCATTAGTCCCGGTTCAGTCTAGAACCGGGACCAATGTGGGCATTGGTCCCGGTTTGTGAGCCCAGGGGGCCGGCCGGGCCACGTGGGCCATTGGTCCCGGTTCATCTGGACCTTTTGGTCTCGGTTGGTGGGATGAACCGGGACCAATGGGCCTCGCTCCTGGCCCACCACCATTGGTCCCGGTTGGTGGCTTGAACCGGGACCAAAGGCTCCCCTTTAGTCCCGGCTCATGTCACCAACCAGGACGAATGAGGTGCCTATATATACCCCTCGCGCGAGCAGAGCACGCCAGTGCTCTGTTTTTCTCTGGCCGAGGGGGAGAGGGCTTTGTGGTGCTCTAGCTCACCTCCTATGCACATGAGGTGTTCGATGGAATGTCCGAGCCACACTACTTAATCTTTCTCCTCTCGAAGCTCGACCTCCAAGCTCCATTTTCCTCAAGATTTGTCTAGATTTAGCGGTCCGTCATGCCCCGTCCCCGTCTTCACCGCCGTCGATCACCCACGCCGATCTCATCACCGACACCACCGTGGTGAGCCTCTTGTTCTTATCTTCTTTCTGAAAGGAAAAATATTCTTACTTGTATGTTTAGATAGATACTTGTATCATTTTCTTACATTTATTATTGCATCTTATATAGTGCGATGGTTTTGGTATCCGCCCCCGTCGGCCCTCGTCCTATCTATGATTCGGATGTGGTATGTATATTATCTTTATAACTATTGGTTCATTTATTGTTTATGAAAATTATGCCGACCAAAGTGACATAGATTTTATTTATCTAGGATGTATGTGAATCGGAAATGCCAACCGACCCTATTGTCGAGAGGTTAAATTTAGTTGAAGAAGAAAACAATTTGTTGAAGGAAAAAATAAAAAAAATTGAGGAGGAGAAGATGATATTGGAGTTGCATGTTGCGGATGTCGTCGATGATCACAAGATCAAGATGGATGCAATGCGCTTGAAGATTAGAAAGATTAGAAAATATGCCATTCATACCGAGGCTTGGTATC